>NC_041364.1:9737475-10037475 GCF_900634415.1 Cottoperca gobio
ACGTCTCTTATCCTTTGTAGGTATAATGTGGCACAATTGCGAAACTAATAGCCCCTAAATTATGCGTAGTAATAATAATAATAATAATAATAATAATAATAGGAAATCAAAATGTCTTTGTTCTTTGGGTTTAAATTAAAAAAGTATGTAATGACTCAAGAGCAGGCACTTTTCTGACCAGTGAAACTATGCAGAAAAAATTGCAGTGAAGACACATTTAACAATTAGACATCAAATCTAAGAACAATAAAGGGCAGTGTTTAGTAGGTTTCTATAAAATGTATTTGATTTTAATAAGGGATATTGCATTAATAATACAGCAATTTGTCAGAACACTATTAGTTTGGAAAGCATGATAACCAGTTTTAATCATATTTGATGAATTTTTACAAGTGTAGACTATAGATGTATGCAAGGAGAGGATAATAAACCCAACAGACTCCATAGTTGGGACCTATATCCCTTTACAGACCCAAGACCTATCACTCAACACAAAAATACTATTAATTTTAAGTAAGAAAGCCATCAATGGCCAGACAAACTATACAATGGACGATTATGTAAAGACTCAAATTACCCCAGCGCATTTGTCAGCCAGGCAGTAGCCTATTGTTGATCTCTGCCCTTCCATTTGTGCTCTTACTTTAAAATGTGTCAGATCAGAGATAGGCCTCTGTGTGACCACCGGGCCTTCTGTGCTTTGCTTGCTGCGTGTACACAATCTGCTCTCTTTTCCTCCGGCGATTAATATAAATAAATCCCTGCAAATCCCTCTCCTCACCCTCCCTTTCTGTGTTTCTGCATTTGTGCATATGTCCTTCAAAAATCACAACATAAGGGAAAACGACTCAGTCAACATGTCTTTTTGTCGGATCTCTCGCTACACATCAACACTCTCATTTCTAACCTCACATGACACCCTGATTCCATCCCCAGCTCCCCCTTGCACGGTTAACACCCTACATTGTTATGGCCTCAGTGAAACAATGGAGGTGGGACAGAGGGCGGAAGGATGTGGCTGAATGCCTCAGCATAAACCCATGGAAAAAAGCCTGCAGTCACACTTTCCGCCAGTGTTCTTTGAAAAGAAATGAGTACAACCAGGAGCCACTCTTGATACAAGTTCATTGTACTGTACATCTTTCTTTGTAGTGAACTCCAAAGGCATATAGGGCATATTGATGTATCTCTAATGTATTGCAAAGGTTTGGGGAGAGCAAAGCCATATGTCTTTAGTTTTTGAGGATGAGACCATTTAAATGAACAGAAAACAGAAGTGGCTTCACACACATAGACACATGCACTCCCTACTTATTTCCTTTGTGAATTGTGCTTATCAGTGTTGTTTTGGTTGCATAGCTTGAAAAAGGTAAAAGTACGTTTTTGAATCCAAATGGGGGCGCACAAGTTCCTCACTGAGATAGCACATGGAGTACATCTTCACCTTCACATCTTGATGTTTTTCATATTGTACCTTCAGCTGGATAACTGAGCTGGTCGATTCTATGTTGCCATTTACTACAATGCCATAAGGACGGTATGCGAAGCTCCACTTTAAACCTCAGAAGAAACCACAAATAGGCTATGTCAGATTAGTGTCTAACCGACGTGCCAAAGCAGCCGTCATCATCAAAAGTGAAACCTCCGGTAAAATCACTCAAAATAAAAAACAATGTTGCTGAGGAACATGACTCCAATGGACCCCTAGTAAAACAGTATCAATACAAATAAACATGTAAAACGTAAAAAAAATCTGTATTGTAGTTAAATACACTGCATTCTTTCTTATTTCATTAACATTTCACATGCCACTGCTTTTATTTTGAAGGATGTAAAGACCAGCTTCCGGTAATGCTCGCGCTTGATGAGCTGCTGAGTGGAGTCACAGCCGTGAAAGTGGCGGAGGCGGACATTGTTGTGGTAACAGTCCAGCCCCAGAGGATGAGCAGAGATGATGCACTTATTTTGAGCGGATAAAGAAGGAGATTGGATTTTGATTTATTTTGTTTTGTTGTGGTTGTTTTTATCTAGAGAATGAATCGTTTGTGAAAAAGCTGCTGCACCGCCACCACCAGGGAACAGAGTTCATTCAAGCGAGGCGAGCGGAGCACAGCCTGGTGAGACGATGCCAGCGACGTAAAAATCACAACATCTGCAGCAGGGTGTGCATCCAAGGCTGCTGGATTAAGCCTCCGTGGATCGACCGGGCCTTTGTACATTCAGTAGGCCCACAGAAGAGCCCACGGTGCGGCTGTTGCTTTCAAAATACTGCGAGAGGAGGTAAAAATCGGGACAGTTGTATTCCTGGAGGCCTTTTGAGAACACAGTCTGCTGTTGGGAGGATGACAGATTGACATTAATGGGGGTTTGCGGTGCATTTTCATACACGACCTCATTAAGACATCATCCACGAAAAACAGACACTGGGTTGTGCATAAATTAGGACGGAAGTCACAGCGCCTTGAAGAAAGCCATCTAAATAAAGAAATCACATGTTTGTGCCATGATTTGGCCTCCGGTGCTGTAGTGATTGCATACATGACATCTGGAAAATATGCAGAGGAAGAGGATGTGATGGCTCGGTGTTGAGCATTGAAGCATCCAGCTACATCTCAGCGCTTTTAATAGATTCTCAGGTATCATCTAGGAGTAGATTTTTTTTTTAAATAGAAAATGGGTAGCGAAGGTGAGATAATAAATAGAGAACTGTCAAAGATGTCTGACGAGGATTTGCTGGCGTGCTCCAAAGAGGAGCTGGTGAGACGGCTGCGTAAAGAGGAGGCGGAGAAAATATCGGCTCTCATTCAGCGAGGACGGCTGATAAAAGAGGTGAATAAACAGCTGCAGGGACACCTCCTTGAAATCAGGGAACTGAAAGTCATCAATCAGCGCCTGCAGGAGGAAAACGTGGAGTTGCGGGACCTGTGCTGCTTCCTGGACGACGACCGGCTTAAGGTGAAGAAGCTGTCCAGGGAATGGCAGCTGTTCGGGCATCACGCAGCTAAAGTGATGCGGGAGGACCTGGGCGGTTACTTGAAAAAGCTCGCCGACCTGGAGCGCATGCAGGACGGGCTGGTGAAGGAGAATTTGGACCTGAAGGAGCTGTGCCTGGTCCTGGAGGAGGAGTGTGTCAGCAGGAGTGACTCCAGCCCCGGAGGGTCCACCGAGCTCAACCTGCCCTGCATGGTGGCCCGGGACCTGGGGGACGGGAGCTCAAGCACAGGCAGCGTGGGAAGCCCGGACCAGCTCCACCTGGTGTGCTCACCTGATGACTGATGGCGGGTTTATGTCAGCTGTCAGGGTTTCTCCGACTCAAATAAGGAATTTGTAGACTAGGGGTGATGTGATTAATGGAGACACAGACGCTTTGTCAGACAATTCAAATCAATTTGGTGCAAAAAAGCATTAGGGCTTTCTGAATGCTGCAGATTTGTGTGCCACTAGGTTTTGACTTGACGAATCTATCACTATAGACATTTTCAGGACTTTACAAAGACATTTGATAGATGTTTTCCAGATGATAATGTATCTAAATTTGACAGTGTTTTTTCTAATAACTCCTCCTTTTTCAGTGGTCTGTTGTCAAAAAAAAATGGGACCAAAAAAGTGGGTCACATATATAAATTTATCTCATGCACTGGACTAGCCTACACTGGTAGAAGCCTTTTTTCTATTGCACTGGACAGCGTTACTATGGGTCTTTAAATCACAGATCTAAAGATTCATTTCAATCCAGTTTTGAGCCATATTTAGTCCACTGAATTCCAATAGCACTGAAATAGATGAGTTGTGATAAAAGAAAAAATGAAACTATTTGATATTTGCTTTTGCTAGATGCCCAATAATGTGTAATATTTTATGCACTCTCTTCCTCAGGACAGGATTGGAGTGCCATATGTGCATGATGATTGTCACAATTTGTACAGGCCTGTTAACCAGTCTGATGTGAAGGCCCTTCAGGTTTAATGTGGGTGGGGCTGCTGTGCATAATGTACATGTGCAAGAGCCTGGGCAGAGCCAGCACACGTGTTAAGGTTTTGGATCAGATGTGATAGATGTCCTTGGACCTCACTCAGAGCTGAACTGAACAAGTTCTGTCACTTTTTTTAAAAATCCAACTGGAAACTCTTTGTATCAAACTGGAAGGTCTACAACTTTTAATGATTTCTATTCTATTCAAACCAAGTTGTTTAAATCCACTTATATTCCTTTTTTTTTATTACATTATTGTTGGTGTTCAATTAGCATATCACAGAGTTTGTTTAAGTTGGCAACAGTCAGCTTTGTCTTCTGTGACTCATGCTTTGTATTTACCCTGTACCATTAGGGATAATCTTAACTTTGACCCTTATTTATCTTGATTTATCTGTATTAACTTGCATAACTAACCAATTTCAGTTTAAATCATAGATAATGCACATGGATTAGAAAAGATTTATTTTGTCGTTAGCTGTTTATTGGTGGGCTATGCTCGTAGTGCATTGAAGAGCTTTAAATACAGTGGGTATGATGACACTTTCTGCTGTTCTGACCTTTCTTTGTGTGTTTGACTTTGCAGAAACAAGCATTTACACATTTACATGACACAGAATGAAAGATTGATTTTTGCACTTGTTGTTTTGACCTTCGTGTCTAAATGACTGCGCTTGATTGATGCTCCCGTCATGTCACACATACTGACTTTATGGATGTTCATCAGTTTTATTTTTGGATCCCTATTTGCACAGTCTGGAGGTCTGAAGAGGGCAGTAATGCTTTCAGCCACTTAGTGATGCACAGACGTCCTTTAACAGCAGCACACATGCTGATTTATTTTTCCCTCATGCTCTCTAGCGCTCTCAATCTGACTCTCGTTCCATCTCTATTTCTCTCTCTAACCCCATTTTAGCAGGGCAATCCAATGCCCTCTGAGCCATGGATGTATTAGCAAGAGATTCGCTTTATTTTTGGGAAATGAAGTAACGGAGAACGCAGTATTCACATTGGAGTGTCAGTTGCAGCCATCAAACCCTTTTAACGAGTGTCAGTAAAAGGGTTGTGATTATTTTCACTATATATTATTCTCCCGATTAGCCGTTTTATCTATAAAATGTTAAAAGAAAAGGTCAAAGGTTGCGTCTTTAAAACGCCAGTTTTTTTCTCCAACCAAACCAAAACACGAAGATATTCAGTTTACAGTTATAAAAAACACAGCAGCAAATTCTCACATTAGAGAAGCTGCGACCAGAGAATATTCAGTTCTAATTTTTGCTTGATTAAACTCAAAATAGCTGCAGATTAATCGTCTATCAATTGAAAATAATCAAATACTCCTGTCAGTCCAACAGTATTTATGTTCCAGTTTGGGTTATTCTGGTGTTTTTACAAAATGTAATTATCATTATTCATTATCAGTTAAATGTGACAAATGTGTTATTTTTAAGATGCATCTCAGTCTAATCATATCCTCCTGTTGTTTAAAAATAATAATAATAATAATAATAATAACACCCCACCACAAATTTCACACACGTTTGCTCTTTATTGTCTGTGAAGTAGTACAGCTTGGACAAAAGATAAAAGTAAGGCACTGCCCACCAAAACAGTTTGTTTGTCAGAGACAATAAAAACATTACCAAAAAATATATTACACTCTCAAAAATAAATACGTGATTACATCATCGATATTAACTCCTACGGCCCAGCCTTAGTGGTCAATAATGTGCATACAAAATATTAGGATTCTTAAAAGATTCATACAAAAATATAGACCATTTAATTATAAGTACTCTATTGCCCTCGGTGAGGACGTTTATAAAGTGTTACATAACATGACGTAACAAAGTAAAAACTCATGCATGCAACATTATACTGAATTATTTAAATAATATATTATTAGATGGAGTTATCACAATTATTTCAAGAAAACTTTTATAATTCTATAATTCTGCATGCAATGCTTTCTTAATAAACCTCAAACATACTCATTCTACCTAATAGCTTTTAAAATGAGAAATATAAAGACTTTATCTTTATATCAATACAAAAAAGAGTGTAACATTCATATCATGATAGTACCACCAATTTACATATTATCCAAGTAAAGAATCAACTTTCTGAAGAGAAGAGATGAAGCTCATTTTGAAATGCTTATCACAACCATAATTTTCATTTCCCTCCGCCAGAAATCCCTTTTGTCACACATTAGTGTTTTCCAGGAGGACGTGGTCGTCGCTCACAGAGTGAGGATTGTCGGGGAGTGCAGGGAGTGATCCGATTGGTCTCCACTGCTGCTGCTCCGGCGGTGAGCTATCCCACAAGGCTGCAGGGCTGGAGCATAGTGGCTGTTGCCCTGATGGGATGCAGTATGGGACGTGATGGAGGAGCTGGTGTCAATAGAGGAAGAGGGATAGGTGAAAATCATACCAGCTGTGAATGGTGTGAGGGAGGGAGGAGATGTCAGGACTGGGGTGTGAAGAGACTCTGATTCAGAGGCAACAGCAGAGGCAGCCGTCGTCACACGCTTGGTGGGGATGGTTATCTTTGGTTTAGACTTCTCCATCTTCGTTGGCGGTTTGGTCGAGGGTCCGGGTCTGCTGAAGTCGTGCGGCTCCAGTTTGATGCCTCCCAAAGATGAAATTGATGGATTTGTGTCTGAATCCGAATCCGAGTCTTCTATTTTACAAATGGGACGGTGAGCCTCCAGGACCAGCTCAAACCTGTCTTTCTGCTTTTGTAACTCAGTTATTTCCTTCTGTAGCTTGGACTTTTCATCCTCCAGCAGGTCAGTTTCCTACACCAAGGGGAAAGTAGAGAAAGGCGGACATAGATGTAAATTCTCATGTGCCATTGAGACCAATATCTCATGTTTCAAACATTAATGTCATGACATTTGTACAATGTTCACTCACATTTTGCAGTGTGTCTGTCAGCTCTCGACGGCGATTGCGACATTTTGCTGCTGCCATCTTATTCCGCTCCCTTCTTACTCTGCGTCTCTCCATCTCTTCCTGGGATAACTTTGATGAGAAAGAGAAGAATTAAGTTTAAGGCGAGACATCCCAGACTAAAACATTGTTTTTCATGGACGGGTCTATTCTATTTGTGTAGATTTATCTTCAACTAACCAACGGTTAGCAATTAGATAAGGACTCATTTGCAGATCTCAAAGTAAAATTGCAATTTAAACTTGTATTACAAAAAGATATTGTTTTAGTGTAAGTAATCCACGGAGTGGTGGTATCTATCAGTTCAAATGTTTTATCATATACACCCCTTAAAATACATTAAAAAAAATGTTAACCTGACACAGTGAGTCAAATTCTAAACCCCATTTAATGTCTACAGTTGGATTGTAAAGGCTTATCCCTTTTGTGAAGGGAGACATGTTGGGAGTCCACCATAGACGACATGGCACAGGAGAAATACTACCACCATGTGCGCGCACTGAGTCATCACAGTCATGGCGGCTTCATGATTTTGAAATGTCTGAGCTTTTGTGCTTTTGTAAGACACTGACTGGCTTCATCCAGTGCCCTCCTGAATAATTGCCGTTGATCCAATATTTCCCGCCCTTTCATGTGTGATGAGTCACCTTCAGACACCAGCTATGACTCAGGCCTGAGTCACTGAACATGACTTGCCCCTGTGAGTCACATGACAGCCCACTTCCTGTACCATGAAATACTACAAAACTTTGAAGGGGATATGTGCCAACATATGCCTGATGAAACCAAAAAGTTACTAAAAGTTACATAATGTGAAACATTATGATGGTTCTTAAGGTTAAAGTTAAACTGGGTCACTTTAACATGATGTCTCTTTATCTATATTTCTATATTTCTATGACATCTTGTTTTTTGACATGTAACATTGCTCTCCTAACACAGATCAGGTCGTTGCAGTGTGTCACAGCTGATCATTTCACTGAGTCAACATCGACTCAAAGTAAACAGCATCAAAGAACATAAACAGTGTGTGTTTGCCTCTGGGGAGCAAATTGTCCTTTTTATGAATAATGTATTAAATAACATCTCTACATAATCTAATCTTATCCGTATCCCATTTCTGAATGGATTCATCCCATGTGTAAGTCTAAAGGAGATGACACAGAGAGGATATTACACTCTAGTTACACAGAAATGATTGAGCTACTCCACACCCCTTACCAACTGCAACCCCCATAGTGAAAATGTGACTCCCAAGGGAGCTCTTTTTATGTGCTCTCAGGAGGACTACTCTAATTTCTTTTCAAACAGCAGAAAAGCACCAAATCCACAATGATCAGTGTCTATATCAGTGTATATATGGTCATTATTTCTGACTCATTAAGGACTGCTTTCTTACATGTTCGTCGTTCCGGCGCCTTGTCGAACCAGGAGTGTGTGTAGCTGCTCTTATGACCCCTGGTCTGAGAAAATGGGAAGGTGGTGGAGCCAGAGGCCGTGCCCCTGACAGGGTTGGGTAGGGAGGTGCTGGAGAATGAGAAGGGCCCGGTGAATGCATGAGGGAAGGCTGGACCATCCACTGAAGGTCCTGGTTGGTAGTGATGGCATTGAGGCTTGGTATGAACTGATTGCTGCCAGCCATTGTCATCTTCTGAAAAAAAAGAGATTGAAAATAAAATATGGATAGAAACATGTGGATAAAGTTAGTGTAAGTACTGTAACAAAATCTAATATGTGATCAATAATAAAACACAGTTTCTGAAGTCTAAATGCAAAATTATAAAGCAAAACATGATTATTATGACTGTACATATTAAGTTTGACTTATTAAAGTATAATAAGCAGTAGAAGAAGTATTCAGATCCTTCTGCAAAAGTATTATCAGCCAAAGGTACTTGAAGTATCAAAAGTAAAATGTACCCGCAGAATTCAAAATGTTATATTGTTATAAAATATAATAGGCTATTATTCTGTTTTTATAACTAATGAATAAGTATTTTAATGTTGTAGTTGGGCAATGTGGAGCCAACTTTAGATACTGTGTATACAAATGGGTAAATTAATAGTGTAGTATTGCATCATATCATATATATTTTTTATGTAAAAAAGAAACTAGTTACTATAAGTGTCAAATAAATGTAGTGGAGTAAAAAGTACAATATTTCCCTCTGGAGAAATACAAAGTAGCATAAACTTGAAATACTAAGTACAAATATGTCCAAATTGTACTTAAGTACAGTACTTGAGTAAATACTTAGTTACATTCCACTACTGAGTATAGTAACTTGTAAAACTACACAAAAATGACATACAATGTGACATTAACAGTATTACTGGTTTACTACTTTATTGTAGCTTGAAATTCACAACTTTTAAAAACTTTTTTTTTATTTTACAGTATAGTTAATATTCCGTTTGACCGATTTGACCACTGACTCTCTGGAATAACCTGTAGTTTCTAGTTTAATGAAAGTACACCAACCTGATCCTGCTGTGTAGTGTTGCTGGTGCTTCCCTGGGAGTTTGACCCAGAGACGTTGCCTGTGTACGCCGGGTTGCCTCTCCCTTGGCTCCCAAAGTTTCGATACATCCTTTCTGTTTAAATGAAAAGAAACTTTGACCCAGCTGGGGTTATAAAGCCTTCAATTCTCACGAAAAGTACTTTCGGGATTAATCTCGTTTGTCAATTCAAACTCTGGGTAAACCCACTTTATTGCGGTAAATCGGTAGAGTCCAAGCGGGTATGTCTTCAAGGGGTGAACAAGGAAGAAAAAATTGCCTTGCTTTTTTTCAAATCTCCTTAAAACTTCCAAAAACGACTTTCAGTACATCCTCTTGACCTTAGTCACACACGTAAAAGCCAAAGTCTGGCAATGATTGTGAGGTTGTAAACTCTTAAAGCGGCACTATAGGTTCACCACGCCCCTCCGCAGTTACGGGAAATAGTGTTGTCTGGAACCTCGCACGAATCAAACCACGTGCCATGACGTCATTGACCATATATGGTGACAGTTTCCTCCACACGGGATTCCTCACAGAAACCACTTCTGATGGAGTGGTTGAAATACTACTACAATTTCCTACTGCAGTGGAAGTACTGTGACTTATATAATATGTTATTAACATTAAGGTGAAATGTTTGAAGTAAATATCTACTTGAGCAATTCAACACAATATACCTGCCACAAATTCTACATTAAGGAAGATTATAATGTTGATGTTAATTCAATGTTATGATTATTACTGAGGTTAGAGTTGGTGTTGAACTGGTATGCATTATATTGAAATCTGCTTTTAATATTCTTCCCCCTCATGTACTTCTCAATTTAATTCAGTCCACTATATCACCACTGAAAACTACAACCTCAATAATAAACGTATAATTCAATGAATACCTCTCTGACAGTGTCAATAAAAACTGATCATTATTATCTTTCTAAGGGGAGGGACTGAGCTGCTGTATTGTATTGCATTAGATTTTACAAGTGTACCTAATAAAGTGGCCACTGAGTGTACCTTAGTGTAAATATTTGCTGTACTTCTTCAGAGACAACAACACTATTTATTGTGATTATTACAATGTTAACAAGTTAACAGGATAGATCACACTAGTTAAAAGACGTTTCAAAAATGGAACTTAAAGTTACGAAATAAAGGTAGATTAGTTTTCTCTTTATTGCTAAATTAAATGACTAAATTTAAATGAACACTGCAAAACATCATACCAAATGTAAATTAATGCATTTATATTCATTTCAATTTAATTTAAGATATTTTATAAATGTCTTAAAATTATGAATGTTATAATACTTGTATTCAGTAATTAATTAGTTAAAAGTAAATAATAGCTTATGTTAACGTGAAATTGTAGACTTTAAAATGTACTCTCTAAAAGTACAAATACTTTTACATAACAAGAGTAAATTCCACAATTTCTTTCATCATATAGCTGTCAGGTGTGTTACTCTTATAATGAGAAAAACAGCAAGAAGACAAAAGAAATGCTACTCTTATATCTTAAATATGAATTTCAAGGTTGTGTATGAGCTACAGTATCGGTTATGAAATAGTTCATAAAGTAGTGGGTAAAGTTTGGTACATTTGCCTAATTGTGTTGAGGTTTTTGGCATTCACTCTCACTTCACAAACCACATGAATGTGCAAGCATGCTTGTGGAAATGAGTCAGTGCATCGCAGCAGAGCTGCTCAATTATAACACCATCCGTTTCAGCGACAGTTTTTTACTCGCCAGCACAATATAGTACAGATTCAAAAACTGCATGCTGTAGATTCGGTAAGCTTAGTCTGTCACAGCAGCTGCTGACCTTGCAGTCCCTGAGGACAGAGTTCCCGGCAAGGGCTGATTTCTCCTTGCTGCTGATGCACCAGTGTCTCACGTTACTGCTAATTCTTCTCCTGTAGCAATAAGGATTGTCAATTGTTCACTTAAGATAATTGCAAAGACAGTTTGTAGTTCTTTTTTTGTGGGAGGGAAAAGAGAAAGAAAATATGGCAGATTAATGATCCTCATCTACAGTGAAATTAAGACATTTAATGGTGGCCTTCTGTTTCTTCATAACTTATGAATGAGAAAAGAGACAATGAGCAAAAACTGCCTGTAGTATGACATTTAACAAAGCCTGTCTGTTGCTCATTGGCCCATTTCACTGCTGAGTGTCATATTTCAACAATATTACACAATGTGATAATGAAGACACACATGCAGGATGTTTCTTTTTCAGTGTGGTTGATGGTATCAAAGGAAGTGGATATGGGGTAAAGGTGAGTGTCAGATGACTAAAGCTTCAGGAATGCAATGATGCCACACTTGCTATGTCTCTAATTGTGACATGTCCCGACATGTCGGTCATCTTTTTTTCCCCTTATTACATCGCCATTCACCCACCAGCTGCCTCTTTTATGTCTTATTTGATTAGAAAACGTCTAACCATCATCATTTTGGTAAAAAAAAAAAAAAGTGTGTGAGTAAGTGGTTGTTTTCTGTTTTACTCCACATTTTCCCTACAACAGTTAACAATTTTCTGGCGGGGATGAAGTTTAGATTCCAATACCATTTACTCACCCTAAAAAACACCCACACACCCATCCACACATCTATCCCACACACACACACACATGCTTCACAAAGCATAAAAACATCCTCATGCCACACACACTTTAATTTATTTGATTTAGTGAGTGTTGCAGTTCACGCCTTGATTATTTTATTGTGACTGTACAGTGCAGTTTGGTACATGCCTGTACAAAGTAAGCAAGTCTATCAGTAATAAAATCAATTAATGATAGCTTCAAATAAAATAAAAAATAGAAAATAATAAATTACTGGTATCAAATACTGTAAATGAGATGAGAAATATTACACAAAATATATATTTTTGTCAGCTTTGCATTCAATGTTCTAAAGTAAAGATGCATTAGCAGTAAAAAAGTACTCATTCTGAAGCACTGTCCATTACAATAGAGGTGGTAAAAGTACAAAATGTATCAATATAGTAAGTAAAACTGTTAAAGTATATTAGCAACCAAATATTCTTAAGCAGAAAAAGTAAAAGAAGCAGCATTGCAGCTGGTCCAGCTAATTTAACTGTTAAATGAACTCATTATAAGTTTATATATTCATGTAATGGAGTACAGTACAAGTATAAAGTTTCTTAAAATAAAAACAATAAGTAAGTACAAAGTACAGCACAAATAAATGTACTTGATTACTGTTCAAATGTTACTTTTTAAAATCTATATTGACTTGATGTATTACCCTATAATGAGTATTAAAATGTTGTTATTTGGGATAATAATTAGGCAAACTGTGTCTTATTCGTGCTCCAGTATGTCTGTTGTGGTATATCCTGCTCAGGGGTGTACAGTGGTGGAAGAAATACTGAAATATTTTATGTAAAAGTACTAATATCACAGTCTAGAAGTACACAGTTACAAGTAAAAGTCCTGTATTCCAAATTTTACTTAAATAAATGCATAAAAGTATTAGCATCAAAACATAATAAAAGTACTAAAAGTAAAAGTACTCATTATGCATAATGGCACATTTCAAAGTATATAATATTATTGAATTATAATTATTGATGCATTAAAATGTACAATACTTTAATGTATTATCCAATTCAATACATCCTAATGTATTGATTGATTATATTTTGTATTATTAATCTGAATCTGCAAAGTCACTACTAACTAAAGTTATAAAACAAATGTAGTAGTAGTAGGAGAGTTAAAAGCACAATATTTTACTCTCAATTGTAGTGCAGTAGAAGTATTAATAAGCAGAAAATGTAAATACTAACTCAGACAAAGTACAAGCCCACCTTAAAATGGTACTTAAGTACAGTACGTTACTTAAAAATATTGCCTACTTAGTTACTTTCCACCACAGAGTGTATTAAGTGTGTTTCTCCCTAAAGTTAAAATGCAACCTACTGTACCCTGATATCCCCACAAACAGATGAGCATGGATAGGACAATAGGAATAAAAGTAAGATTCGCAGTACTGGCAGTAACGATGTGTGTGTATTGGTACAGCTGTGTACTTGTATACTTACATGGTGTTCTGCCACGCAGGCACACTGAAGTCAACCAACCGCTGTAGATGGGTGGGATCAGCCGGCCAGTCTGGTGGTAGCCACGTAGCTAGCTAACAACGTTAGCTGTGCAGGTAAGTGCCCTGCTGCTCGTTATTTACTTCATAATCATACAAATGATCCCTCAGACAAGCAGTGTGTACGTTTTAAATGCTACTGTTGAATGTGTGTTTATCACGTGTTCGCCTCCTCCGAGTGTTAGTTGAAAATATGATGTTATTAACTTAGCTTGTCTGGCTAGGTAGCTAGCATTAAATGTTAGCTACCGTTAACTAAGTTTAAACGTAACGTTATGTTAGGTAGCCGGTATTAACATAAGAGTATTGCAAAGCTAGCCTCTTACTGACATCATGTTACTTATTAAATGTTATCAATGTTAGCTGTGGTATAACATCACGGTGCTTTGTTTAGCTAGATGACCAAGATGAATTAATGTAACCAAGCCTTAAATTAGCTAGTGTAGCTAACGTGTCATTGTTTTTATTTTAAGCGAACGTCAGTGAACGTCACAATGGACTTGCCACATCAGGGGTACCGAGCAAGTGAGTGGAAATCTTATGAATCACTGCGTTATCATCACTTAAACTTTTGTAAAATATCCTTCCATGGTTTCTACTTCCTATTTTCTAACTAACTAGAGCTAGACACACAGAGCTCAACACACTGATGTCACATGACTGATTTATATACACTAAAATATCCCACTTTAATTAACTACTTCTACATTAAAAGGCAGAGTACAGAGAAAATGCATGCCAGTGTCTCTGGGTTCAGAAAAGAGGATAGGTTGGCATGCAATCTAATGACTATAGGAATATATAGGAATATCTATTATATGAAACACCCAAATTGTCTTTACTCACAAATAAATTATGTGAGAGACAAAATCAGACAGGATAATAGGGGTTATCTAGTTAAACAATAAAACAGAATAGATTCAGTATTCAGATCACAATGTGGAACACGTTATCACGATCATTGAAGCACCCAGTAAGGCAAGTTTTTAAAGACTGAAAATGGAAAATCTACCCTAATTGACATACATGGTGGGGAGAAAATATTCAACAGCACCACAACTACATCCTCCAAACTGTCCATGAAGTTGAATCAACACCTGTATAAAACAAAACAATTATACCTTTTTTAAAATGCGTTTTTATTGCACTGCATTAGTTTTCTTAGTACCTAATGAACTGGCAACAGAGTGTAAACCTTTGTTTTCTCATAGTCTGATATTTTTGGAGTAACTAGTGAGATGAAATTAAGGAGCTTCTTAATGATATGTTGCTCATCACAGAGTATTGTTTCTCTCTTGCTTAGAGAAAGACTTGGTATGGCTGGAATGTCTCAAGTGGGATTAAGATATTAAACAATTTGAGTGGATTTCAGTGTATTGTCATGTTTGATATTGTGGAGAATAAGTTAGTAACTCCCATTAAATATCACTGAAGTTTTTTTTATTAATTAAAATGCCCATGATGTACTCCGTTGTGCCCATTTTTTCCACAGCTAAACCGAGAGCTCGTGCAGCTCCCCCCACAGCAGATTCTGTCCTGTTTGATGACACCAGCTCTGCAGCACCAGCAATGAACAGTCAAGGATACTACACTCCCGGCTACAATATGGCAGGGACCCTCAAATGACATGCAAGGAGGTGCTGGGCCGAACAACCTGTTTGCTGACCCAATGGCCAACGCTGCAATGATGTACGGCTCCTCACTAGCCAACCAAGGGAAGGATATAGTGAACAAAGAGGTGAGGAGAAGCAGGACATTCCTTGGGTTTCTTCAGATATGTAAGCTACTGTATGGGGTGTTAAACCAGTAACTCAGTAACCTATAAATAAAGTCAAAGCTTAGATTGGATAGTATGACTTTACACCTGCCACAAAAATGTTAATTACATACTAGACACAGCCTGACTCTTAATGTGATAAGGTAATGGGTCTAGACAGGAGTGCACAGTCATCTCAAATAGAGCAATTTGCAGTTCAACTGTGAAAACTCAAACGTTTTTCTCCATGCATGTGTATTGCATTAACTAAATCAACGATACAATTGTTTATTTATTGAATTTGTGTCCAAAAGAAATGACTCAAGTTCTTTATTTTAAGTTTTTCAACATAGAGAACACGCAGATGTGTACTTTCATTGACATGGTGACTCTCGAGGAGGAGTCTAATACTTTCTGCTTTTCAACAACTCTCCAATGCTCCTTTCCTAATATTAGTCACACCCAGAGCCAATGTCACAATTGACACTTAAGTGTCTAAGAGGTAGGGCTGTACTGAATGTAATTTCTTTTGACATTAGAAACCTCTATTAAGAATGAAGAATGAAGCTTTGAATGGCTGTCGTCATTTTTTCTAACGTCACCACCCTAAGACAAAATCTATTTGAATAAAGTGATTCATCTGATTAAATGAGCTAGTCTTTTACTAAATCAACTTTATGTAATGAATATAGCACGTCAGGGCGTTCCTCCCTTTGTCTGCGGCAAACAGGAGAGAAAATGTTGTTTTACAAATCTTTCTATAATAATGTTTGGGACTTTACTACGCTCTGGAGTCAGAAACAATCCTACGCAGCCACCACTGGAATAGTGTAGCATAATCTATATCGGCCACAGTGTCATTGTTAGTGGACAGGTTTTCAATTAAGCAGACCATTTCCTGGTCGCTTTCTAATATAGAATAACAGTGGATACATTTCCTCACCCAGGAATAAAGGTAGAACATCATAAATAAATGTATTGCATGTGGATGGCACATGAAGAGAAATTAATGTTGTTCTACTGGATTGTCAACTTTGATACACAAGATGGTTCAAAGTACGTCTACTGGGTGCCAAATAATGCACCGTCCTCCTGAGCGCAGCCACAGCCTCCTTATTTAAAAATGACTCAACTGTATTTATTAACTTTGGCAGACTGTCACTATTCTTCTATTAAGTCACTGTTTGCACTTCCTTTGCCTTTCAGATCAGCAGGTTCATGTCTATAAACAAGCTGAAATACTTCTTTGCTGTTGACACCAGATATGTGATGAAGAAACTTATGATCCTCATGTTCCCTTACACACATCAGGTAATCAGAGCCATTCAGGCTTTGTCCTACGTCAACGTTCGGGACAGCACAAAACATTTAATAGCGCGCATAACTGCTTGATAATTTCCCCTGGTATCATATTTTCACCCACGTATCGCATAGAAACTATGCAAACAAGATAATCAGCCACTTAATCGCCACTCCAGCTTTATTTATGAACATCAGAAACTGGGATTGCCAGGGTGGATATAAAAGCACACTGAGCTCAGTTAGTTCCCACACATTTGAATTTATCCAGATTGTAAATTAAGTCACTGCTCCAAACATTCTGTGCCCTGATAATGTACGAACTTCACAACCTTACAAGACCAGGGTCACAAAAAGCCAAACTAAAGAAGATACCCTGTCTTGATACTTTAAACTTTAAGTGTAATATATATATATTTTTAAACTGTATTTATTGTCTTATAGTAATATCGTACAGTACACACAAATCTTTACACATATGTAGACGCACATATATCTACACACGTGTAAAAACAATAATAATGTAAAATAGCATTTATAAGGGGGGGGGGGATCAAATCTAAAAAGGCAATAGCACATGTTTATAATAGATACTGGATAAAAATAAAAGATACCATAATTATTCATTTCCAGTGACCTTTCCTGGTCTCTCTTATGTTGTGTGTCCGTTGTTTTTAATATTCTAAGTGTAATATTTGACACTATTTACTCCTTTTAATGATCATCTTGTAACGCTGTTACTCCTAATTTAGCATTGAGCTTTGATATTATCAAGTTTAAACCATTTATATAGTTATTAGCTAAACCATTGTATTGTAAGATAATGTATTATCTTGTATGTATGTATGTATGTATTTAATGTAAGCTAAGTTGTTCCATCAGGTAAAAAGAGAAGAGCCGCGCTGACGACTGTATTTGTGTTCTTGGTAGGATTGGGAAGTTCGTTACCACCGGGACACTCCACTGACTCCAAGACAGGATGTGAATGCACCGGATCTTTACATACCAAGTAAGCTTCCCATAAATACAAAACTATCAGTAGCAGAGCGTTTTGTGATGCCTGTATAAGGTATTAAGTGTACTTTTTGTCTTTTTAGCGATGGCTTTCATTACCTACATTTTACTTGCTGGAATGGCCCTCGGCATTCAGAAACGGTGAGTTATTCCTCCTTACCTAATTTACTTTATGACTCACAGTAAATATGTATTGTAAGTTAAAAAAGCAGTGTGTATTGTCTCTGTGTGAAGGTTCAGTCCAGAGGTTCTTGGTCTGTGTGCCAGCACCGCCCTCGTGTGGGTCATCATCGAGGTGTTGGTGATGCTGTTGAGTTTGTACCTGCTGACGGTACACAGCGACCTCTCAACATTCGATCTCATTGCTTACAGTGGATACAAATATGTCGGGTAAATATCACGTTTCACTTGAGATGCATACGATTCTATTTGAATGGCAAAGCATATAAGTGTAAGGTTTAGTTTTAGACTAAAGCTTCAACTTATACCTAAACTGCTTAATGAAAGATGTAGATGAATTCATTCTGATTCTGCTCAAAAAGTGCTTTTTGTAAATGAGGCATTTAAAAAATATTATAAGTTCATGTTGAAGAACATTATGAATATTTGTTTTATGCGTCTCCTCTAGGATGATCTTCACAGTGTTGTGTGGCTTGCTGTTTGGCTCTGATGGTTATTATGTGGGCCTTGCCTGGTCCTCTTGTGCCCTAATGTTCTTCATTGTAAGTATTCATCCACTGTGTGTGTGTGTGTATGTATATGTATGTGTGTGTGTGTGTGTATATGTATGTATGTATGTATGTATGTATATATATATATATATATATATATATATATATATATATATATATATATTTATTTATTTATTTATTTATTTATTTTAGTACAGAAAATGTGCTGAAAGCCTATGTAATTAAAATTAACTATATTCTGTAAGTAAGTAACATATTTGCATATTCAGATGCTGTTTTTTTGTTGTTTTTTTCATTGCAATTTTTCTTTCCCAGGGTCTTTTTAAAAAGAGAATAATGAAGAAACAAATATACAGAATACACAAAAAGAGGACGGCTAATACACGCAAAACTTCAATATTATATTATATGTATGAACAATATTAACAATCCACTGGTTTAGACTTACTACAGTGCACCAGCTGAGTGTGATACATACACTGATGTCTAGACAACAACAAAACAAACATTACTCTGCATTATATAGTCAGAAAAGCAAAGTAACAAATAAGTTATAAATAAAAATTAAACAAGACAAGAATACAAATAAAAAACAGCTATTTACAGTATATACACCTTTTAACTTATCCAGATATGACATATGCCTTTTTACCTTAGATAAGATCCATGATGTCTAATGGGTAATAATATGTGTTGCATTGCTACACTATATTTGATTTAGATACTGAAAACCTTAACAATGACCAATTACTTTATATATGCTACAAGACTTGAGTGGAAAACAGACTTTATGTTATCCTGGATTGCAGCTTTAAAGATGTTTCTGTCTTTGCAGGTTCGATCTCTGAAGATGAAGATCATTCCCTCGCTCTCCACGGACACCATGGGAACTGGATCAAGTACCAAACCTCAATTCCGCCTTTATATCACTGTGGTTACTGCAGTGTTTCAGCCAATCATTATATATTGGTTAACCTCTCACTTGGTCAGGTGACCGTGAGGCATTTCACAGCCTGAAGTCCAAATGCATTGGACCCAAAACATTTGGTTGAGTGTTTGTACTCCTGCCTTTATACACTCTTGTCAGTAAACTCAAAACGTATGTAGACTGTGTTGAACTGCAGCGTGTGTTGAGCTTGTCAGATGGACATGTTCATTAATGAAATGATTTCATTGATTTAACCACAAAGTGTGACACGCAAAATGTCTCGGTGGCAGTTGTTTTCCACCATGAGTAACTGACAGATGCTTATTTTTTGCCACCTAACTTTGAAGACAAGGGCTTTCATTGTGCAATTTGGTTAACCACGATTCAGTTTCCTTTTATAAAACGTCCCTCAACATGCTTTCAGTATTTACACCCCACAGTAACGCCACACAGACATAAAACGCACTATGCACAAATACCATTTTTCTGGTATGGTAATGTTGCTGCATTGTCCCCCTTTCTTTTGTGAGTCCTGGATTTTATTTAACTACATTTGACAAAGCATGACAATGTTTGGATTTTTTGTAGGAAAAAAATAAATATATTTAGCTTTGTGTATTCAATTTTAACAGTTTCTAAGACTTTTATTTTGTCGATGCAAAGAGCTCGTTCTACAGGGAACATATTTCTGTATTTGTTTTATCTAACTTGCTTCTGAAAAATACTGATTCATGTCAGTTAATAAGCATTCATTTCTAAAGATGGTGCGAGAGCGCAGCATTTGTCCAACAGATAAATTATAAAGACTAATACATGTTGCAGTTGTTCTCAAAGGTGGAAAGTAACTGAGATGAATTAACTTAGAATTTCTGTGCTTATGCACTTATTTGAGGTACTGGAATGGTTACACCATATTTACAGCAAGTGTCATCCCTAGTTGTATGTAACAAATACATCAACTCAAGTACTATACTTCAGTATCATTTTGAGTTACTTCTACCTTTAGTATTTCCATGTGTTGCTTCTTTATGCTTCAACTACACTATAAAAAAAATAAGATTTTTTAAAACTTTTTCATTGAAATGTAGTCAGACTACACAGATGATGAGCTTTTAAAATATGGGTTTTTATTGATTAAACCACCCAACAGTATATTAAAAGTTATTGATCTCACCTTGACCTGCTACAACATTAAAGGCTGCTTAGAGCTTAGATACACTAGACCTCCAACTTTATGTCAACTTATCAATTTGTCCATTGACAAAAATGGATTGATAACTATTTGATTATCGTTCAATTAATTGTTTGTGCAAAAATGGTAGAAAATGCAGTTTTCAGCCTCACAAATATGGAGATTTCCTGCTTTTCTCTGTTTGATATTGTATTAAACTGAATATGTTCTGGTTTTGGACTCACAAAATGTGGAATTTGAGAAACTGGGATTGACATTTTATGACATTTTATCAAACAAATGATTAATCTAGAAAATAATAATCATGCTGCATGATGACAACTTTTTTGAATGATGATTTTCTTACATTTTTTAAGTTGTAACTATTACACTGGTCATGCTATTACTTCAGTAAAAAACAAATCTGAATATAACTGACGGTTACCTGCTACAACATTAAAATGCTGCTTAAATGACGTTTTTTACTTTTTTACATGACTTTAACTTGTAACAGTAGACCTATTTAACAAGTAAAACATCTGAATACTTCTCTAACTACTGTCGATTTAGTGATTTTAACTATTTTACTACTTCCATTGAGGTTATTTATTTAACTGTCCGGTTGGCTGTGAGTACTGTCTCCCCTCTGTTGGTTGACGTGGGGTGCGGGGGCGCGCCTGGGAACGCGCACAGCGCAAAGCGTCCTTTCCGTTTCCATGGAGACCTCGGACTGCAACAGAACACGGAGGGAGAGAGTCCGACTCCGAGTCTAGTTTTAAACATTACAATTTTACCTTTAACTCTTCAGCGACCTGTTTTGGGGATATTTAAGGAGCTCTGAAATCTGTCACAAGTATCGTGTTGGTAATTTGGTGAGTAACTAGTTAATAGTATGCGTTTTGAACCACTAGGTAACATCACCTGTGAGAGGAAAAGGCGGCTTTCTTGTCTAAATGAAACTTTATATTGTTCCGCCATTTGCCTCCTGAACTGCATTGTAGAGCCATGTGGCATCACATACACTTTCAAAACGCTATACATTAGATTTAAAATGCGAAAAAGGCTATTGTTTGTAAAAAAAATAACATTTAGTCGATGTCAGCGTACCTTCAGTACGAGTAACAATGACTTTCTAATAGACCTACACCTGTCCACCGGACACGTTTGTGTTCATTATAACGGGAGATGGTAACTTACTGGGAGTGTTTAGGACTAGTGGACTTTGTACGTTTAGGGGATGCTCATCAGACAGGAACGGATAGCTAACATTTAACTAAAACATTTTCCTTTCTACAGCATTTTTCATCAGCCTTTCTAGTCTAAAACTTTGGAGTTGGACCCTTCTGGATTGTTTTTTTAAAGCCTTAAAAAAGGAAACAAAAAAACTCCATTACAAATATTTTCAGTGTAATCTCACTATTGTTATTTCTGTCTACTCTGTTCAAAAGATTTATACTGAACAGATTGTAAAGCCCTTTATAATTTGTGATTTTTGGCCATTGAAATAAAACCGACTCAATGTGACTTCAGTCCTTTATACAAAGTTGCTCACTTTTAGCTTAAACTAGATTAGATTCCTCTTTATTTTCATTGAACAGAGTACAAGTAGTAGTAGTAGTAGTAGTAGTAGTTCATTCTGAATAAGAGCATCTGCTAAATGACCTGTAATGTAATGTAGTAGTAATCATTTATTTCGGTCCTTATTGAACATTTTCCAAAAATAATGCACATGCAGTGCAAAAAGCAGTAAAGGGAACAGTAATATACAGAGTAACATATACAATAAACAGTAATATAAATAAGAAATAGTAATGTATATATATATATATAAAAACACTAATGTGCAGTACAAACATGTGCAGCAGTTACAGCAGACAACTTTTACTCCTGATTTACAGGAATACCTCGCAGCAGTAACTTTGAATAACTTCTGTCGTATCTTCCAGCAGTGGTACAGCTGAATGACCCTGGACGTTTTCTCCTGGGAGAGAGATGGAGAACAGCTCTCAAACACTGTCGCCCTTGTCACCATGTCCTACCACTTTTGGAGGGTCCCTGCATTTCTCCTCCTCGCCGCAGCAGACTGACTTCTCAAATGGCCATCTTTCACTCCCACTTTCCCCTATTTCATTCCCCCCATCCCCTTCTTCACTTTCTCCAGCATCAGCAGAGTCTCTTCACTCTTTCTCGCCTCTTTCACACTGCATAGCGTCTCAGTACCTCGAAGGACAAAACATACAGTGCCTCAGCCCGGCGAACATATCAGACCAGGATGATCTGACCTGCCTCAACTGGCTGCATCAGAGGGGCAACCTGCTACCGCTGCAGCCCCTTCCAAAAATGTCACCACTGCCTCAGCTAGAGTGCTCAGCACCTACCCAACCTCTTTCTCCTGCCATGTCCAAGCCACCCTACTCCTTCAGTAGTCTTATTTTCATGGCGATAGAAGACTCACCTGATAGGAGGCTTCCAGTGAAGGACATCTATGATTGGATTGTGAACAATTTCCCCTACTACAGGACGGCCTCTGGAGGCTGGAGGAACTCTGTTAGACACAACCTGTCGCTGAGCAAGAGCTTCCGTCGCATTCAGAGGGACAAGAGCCAGGTGGGGACATGACTTATAATAATAAGAACAATATTTATAACATCTTTATTTATGTAGCACCTTTAAAAACAGAGTTTACAAAGTGCTTTGCCAGACAAAACAAAGCAAAGGCAGTATATATATATATACAGTATAAGGCAATATAACAAATGAAAGCCAAAGCAAAAGGATGCAAAGACATACTTTAGAGAAGACAAATGAGGATGAAAGATAAAACAGCCCAATAGATCAAAACAATAAAAAGCATGTCAATAAAATAAATGAAAAGAAAAAAAACAAGAATAACTTTTTACAGGTATGTCTTAAGTAGGGCTTATGTTTACCACATTAGGAGCAACCGGGTCATGTAGGGAGCAAAGAGAGCGTGCTTAAATTATAGAACAGATATCACTCAAATGCCCTTGAGCAATGCACTGAATCCAGATGTGCTGCTCTGTAGTCGAGTCAGCAACTAAACTGCCCTGCAGAGAAATGATTCTGATATACTCCACATGTGTTGAGGTTGAGGTCAGCATCTTTGCATGGGCCCTTGCAGTTTAAGTGTTTCAAGTGTGTGTTTTTTTTTGTTTGTTTCAGTCAGTGGGGAAGGGATCGCTGTGGTGTGTGTGTCTAGAGTATCGGCAGGCGCTCCTCGAGGTGCTGAGGAAGACCCACAGTTATCACAGCACCAACATCAATCTGTTAAACAAGCCTGCACTGTGAGTATCATCACACAGTTTGTGCGACAAACAACTCTTCATATGAGTTCATTCTCTTTTTCTAAATACATCTTTAGCACCACAGATTCAAAGTTACAACATTCTTATTTAGTCTGAACAGCTGCCAGAATTAACAAAAAACTATCATTATTTAGTAATAAATCAATCAAAAGACCAGCTGTGTGTATCTGTGAAGATGGAAAGTGGATCCAATAAATGTTTAGTATACTGTACTTAACTACCGCTAAGTATTAGTATTGATACAATTACTTGATTAACTGATAGAAAGATATTCAACATAATTTCAAATGTGAGAATTTTCTGCTTTTCACAGTTTTATAAATACATAACATTGGTTATCTCTGGGTTTTGGGCTATTGGTTGGAAAAGCATACAATTTGAAGACTTTTCTTGGGTTCTTTTCTTTAAAGATTGATTGATTCGTTGTATTGTCATATTACTCCAGGGATTTTGCTTTCTAACCAGAACAGTAAAATATAATTTGTGTGTGGTTGGTGAGGTGTTAGAATAATTTCACATTTGAACTGAGATGTATTTTAAACAAACAAACTATATTTATGTGTCATCTAACTATGTTGCCATGCTGTGTGCAGGTTGGAAGGAGCAGAGTTTGGGGTGCCTGCAGTGTGCGACTCTATGGAAATGTCAGGTGAGTGATGAGGAGACCCACGGCAGGCTCATGTCTCTTAATTAGCACATATTTGACATTTTATGAATTTCTTTTGGTCTGCAATATTTCATCAATGGAGTAACAGCTCTCTGTGACACTTTTATTACCTGCAGCTTTTCTTCCTCTCCGAAGCTTCCTCAGCATGCAACATTGTTCCTGTGTTTGTGTTACGTTGTCATGGCAACAACCTTTTATTGCCTTGGCAACCAGGCAATAGCCTAGTTTCCTTTATGTCCCCCTCGTTTTATTTCCGAGCCTATGTGCTATATGGGCCCACGTGCCCACTGAAGAATCTGACATGTGGTTGTTCGATCAGCCTGCATGACATTTCTTTTTTAATATTGAAGGAACAGTTCACCCCAAAATCAAAAACACACACTTTCCTCTCACCTGTAGAGCTACCTTTTGACTCATGTTCTGCTTGATGTGTTGTTTTTCGTTTGTGCAGATCCTCTCACTCACGCCCTCCTTCTCTCCACGTCCTCACCCCAAATCATGACTGCCGATAACCCAACTTTCTCTGAAAACCCACCGTGCCCTTTGACCCCGGATCACGAGGAGCTTGTCACCATGGAGTCGGTTGAATACCAGCAGCAGGGGGAGGTCAGCGAGGAGATGGAGAAGGACCCCCTGTCAGACAGCGGGTACATTGAGTTACATTATTACCAGTCTCACCAGTATCAGTACCTGGTGCTGCCGGGTGACACAGAGTTGGACCTGGAGACTGTGGAGATCCTTCAGCTCGATGCCGAGGCCCAGGAGGCTGCTGGGTCACTGCTGGACCTAGCAGGCGGTGTATATTAATGATGAATCCCAATTAACAATCACAACTGATGCAATGCCTCAAGCCATTGTTATCAGATGCTCCAACAATGCAACGTAAATAGGTTTTTATGTTTTGAAGTCTTAATCGATAATGGATGGAGTGATGATGTTTGGCAAATCGGCTGCTTCTTCCTGAGACGTTGACACTGCCCTACGGCTTGTTTTGTAGTAAAAGGTATGAATCCACTTTTTGATGAATTAACAAGACTAATGGATCACATTACTTCATATGTGTTCAGGCATTTTCAATGCAGAAGCTGAATTTACCACCATACCATACAATGAAAACCTGGACAAAGACTTGAGTGTAATCCTAAACTGAAAACTGCGGACAAAATGATACTCTGAGATTTTAAAGCTGAGGGGAAAGTATTAATAGAGTTTGATCATTCATTATAATAGGTTTTTAGGTTTTCCACTGTGTTTTTTTCACATTAAGTTGACTCTTGGGGTGGAAGGAGTTATTTTAGTTCAAGAAGAATGACTGTTTCTCGATTTAGATGTTACCCCAGTTAGGGTAAGATTTATATAGCGTTGAAACCTGTACAAGAAAAGCACAAAAAAGGCTCTTGACTCACATCCACACTGTTGCCGTTTCAATATGAATATTTGTTCTTGTGGTGACCATCTTTTCTTTACAAGAATGTTTTCATAGTGGTTGCTTTATGAGGAAAGAAACATTAAAAACAAACTTTAGTCGAATATCTTGGCCCTTAACACTGTTACTGTTACCTATAATGAAAATACTGCCTTTCTAAAAGTAGTTGAGTATAATACTTACAAAAAATACTTACTCAATTACGATAATAAAAGTACTTCCAATTTTATTTCTAATTAATTTCTTTATACCCCTTGTCATTCTTCTGATCATGTTTGCTAGAGTTTTATGTACATGATGTTATTTTATGGACTGCCTTTTAATTGTCTGTGAATTGTAATACCTATATATGATCCTGTAAACTAAGCTACATTTTCTTCAATCAGGAATAGTTTGATTGTAATTTTGAGTTAAAATGCAAAATGAGCTCACTGCCATTTAAACCACTTTACATTTCAGGGCATACTGAATTTCTGTTTGTAAATTGTATGTATTTTCAAAAGCTTTAGATTATTCAGTGAATTAAAATCGCCTGTTTTTAATGTTTGTGTCATTAGGGTTGCATTGCAGTTTGTTAACATAAATATCGTTGTAGTATTATATGTTCATCTTCATCTCTCTGTCCAGTGTTGTTGTTGTTGTTGTTGTTAATAAGAATTAAACCATTAGAGGGCGTAACAATCACACACACTGGACTGCTAGATATTTACATGGTATGTCCTCAAACAAAAACATGTTGCTAAGCTACAGTCTATTATTTTCTTCCATGGAAATATTTCAGATATGATTTGTATATATGCAAAACACCAATTTCTGTTTTACAGTACTTGTCCGGTAGTTCCGTATTCGTAACTTTTCATTAAAAACTACATTTCCCATAGCTATGAGGCGGGGCTGCCACATTGGATAGTGTAGTTCGTAGACTAGACTCAAATACAAGCAGGAAACAACACCAAAACTACATTTCCCAGACGAGGTTGCGCGGGATGAAGACGGAAGTGTATGAGTTTCATGGTGGAAAAAAGTTCTCAGTTGTTTTCATGCCACAGTGTCAAAAGTCACGCATCAGTCGTTTAGCGACTCTTTTGAGATTGTGTTGAAGCCGTTTGAAGACAACAAAGGTAACACCACACTGTGAAACAGCATCTTATGCAAGGAGATACGTTATTTTCAAGCTAACTTACATTTTAAAGGATTGCTGCAACGTTAACACGTATCATGTATCTTTTAACCGCTAACAACGGATACGCGTTAGCTTTTTAATGTTTTTGTTTGAGTACACGCAGACATACAAGCTATTAGCTACAGCCGATGACTACTAAACAATCCCGTTTACAATGTTTTGCTGTGCTGAATTAGCTAGCTGATGAGTTTTTTAAAAATATATCTATATTAACGTTACATAGTTGTTTAGCTTAGCCATACTGGCACAAGAAGTCCTCCCAGCTTAGCCACCACCGCTGCCAAGTGGCAGTTTATAAGATCTAGCAAGGCTAATTATAGAGAAAGTAATGTGCGTTTTAGCTTGTCTTATGTGGTATTTGCTCATCACTAAGTGTAGGCAGATTTTAAATGTGGTTTTGTCTCATTGCTGCATACTTTCTCTGTACATTGCAACACATTCACTGCAGAGAAATGCTTGGCATGCTGCTGCCGACTGCCACACCTTTTTGAGCTGTTTTGTGATAGGAGACAGCGAGATGTGGGTATTATTATCATAACCTCAGTTAAACTGTTATGAAAGCACCTCCCTGTTTTAGTCCTCATGGGAGAGAGGACGTCCTCCTCACAGAGCAACAACAATGAAGTCCATTGAGGCAGATACAATTAGCAGTGTGCTGGACAGCATGGTGAATCCACTGGCTGGAGGCAAAGCAGCATGACACCCATAAGAGCATCCCACAGTCGGCTTCACACAGAGCTAAATATTGTGTCTGGTGGAAGGACCAGTGCATGTCTGATTTTTCAGCAGGCAAAATGTTATTTATGAGTAACAGTTTTAGGTGGGATTATCATCCAAATCTCATATCTTGGTTACACTGGGAAAAAAATCAGTTTCATGGTTCAGCAGTCAACTTTAAGGAATGTGACTTTTAGGCCTTCAACTAATGGCTATTGTCATTATTGATTATTTCACTGTTTTTCCCCATTAGTTTTCTTGACAAAATGTATTTTAAAAGTTTTTATAATAACTTATCACCTATACACATTTGTGAAACTGTAATAGGGTTAGACAATATATTTCTTTTTTTTAGTATCATGACATCGCTAAAGACAGCAATATTGCCCTCAGGGATTTGTTTTGTTAGTTGGAGGAGAGTTTCTGTATAAAACGGCACTTTAAAATGCAAATATCATCTTTCTTTTTATTGATGCCTTTTATGGCCGGTTCAATAAAAGAATGTTGTAAACAATTAAACTAGGTACATTTTAATATCTGTTTATTTATCGCAAGTAATGTCATTATAAAGATATTCGACAGCGTTATTGCATATCGTATATTTTCCTCATATCGTGCAGTGTGGACTGTTATCAGCCTGGACAGTTTTATACACAATTCATCCAGAATCAATAATAAAAATAATCATTAGCCCTGAAATTAATCTTGCACTAGTATCAACCTGATGTTTCTGTCTGTGATGGTCACAGGGACCAGTACCTCTCAAGGATGTCGAGTACACGAGGCCCAGTTCAGATCGTCACAGTGTGTAAGGAGGATCACTCCTTTGCTTTGGACACCGAGGCTTTGTCTCGGATTCTGCTTTCTCCGGAGGTCCAAGACAAACATGTGGTCGTGCTGTCGGTGGCCGGAGCCTTCAGAAAGGGAAAGAGCTTCCTGCTTGACTTCATGCTCCGCTACATGTACAGAAATGTGAGTCACACTGTAACATGATCTTTTAGTGTCTCACTTCCCCAGACATTATATCTTACTCTCCATATCTGTCTGCATCTCTCAGAGGTCATGATCACTTACTTAACCCATTTGTGCCCGCATCTGAGATGTTGAATTTCCTTTGGAACTGTTCTCTTTGCTTGTCCAATCACAAATCCGAGAACATTTTCACCGTTTGGCTGAAAAGTGAGTTTTTCTTATCATACTATTTTTGGTCTTTTGGCACATGGGAATACGTTTTTTTCTCTCGGTACATTCTAGGAATGTGCCCAAAGACTAAATATAGTAAGGCAAGAACATGGCTGTATCTCAGAAACTACACGGAGCATAATCAAGTCAAAGACATACACACATATGCAGTGTAAAAAATAAATTTCATATGTAAAACATCTAATAAACACAATGCAGCGCTTTTAGACCCATCAGAACAAATATTGTGGCATTTTTCCTTTTATTATACTGCTATTTTTGGGGTGTAAATGAGTTTTAAATGTTACTTATTTGCTGCTGAAATATTGTTGCGTTAACTAATGAGCGCCTCCGCTTGTGTTGAAGGTGTGACCGTCACATTATTGCCCATCCCTGCTGTAACATGTGAACTAACTAGTTTACTCAACAGGAATATTTGAGGATTTAGTCAATGCCAATATTCAGAAATGGAGTCTATGTGAACGCCTTCAGTTTTTTTTGTTGTACATATCTTGTAAAGTTACCCAATGCATGGCCTTACCTTTGCTGTACAAAGATCAGATAACAGACTGAATAGTAGGAGGTGTGTAAGTTAGGTGTGTAGCCCAGGAAGATAAGCTGATTTCCATGGCATCAACCAACCAGTGGGGATCCTTTAACTGCAGGGGGATGAAAATTGGCTGGGTGGGGATGATGAGCCGCTGACTGGATTTTCTTGGAGAGGCGGTTCAGAGCCGGAGACAACAGGCATCCAGCTGTGGAGTGAAGTCTTCCTCGTCCAAAAGAGCGATGGAACAGAGGTATTTAATAATTTATTTGTTTATTTTTGTACCATATGTGTTGTGGGATGTTTACATGTAACTGGAAACTACAGTAGAATCAAGAAACATAGTATCTATAACTGACAAACATTTTCAATACTTTATTATCATAGACTCAGACCTAAGCTTTAAATCCCACATAAACAAGGTGACAAAAACATCATTCTTCCACCTTTAGAAATATAGCTAAAAATGTATAAATCAAAAGGATGCTGAAAAACTAATCCATGCTTTCATCTCAAGCCGACTCGATTACTGTAATGCACTCTTTACCGGCCTCCCAAAAAAAACAACGGAAGACTTCAGCTCATCCAAAACGCTGCAGCGAGGCTGCTGACTAGAACCAAGAGGAGAGACCACATCAGTCCAGTGTTAGCCTGCTCTACACTGGCTTCCAGTAACTTTTAGAATTGACTTTAAGGTCCTCCTTCTTGTATACAAAGCCCTAAACGGAACCGCACCAAGTTGCACTGCCAACTCTCTAATAAACTAATGTGCCCCCAAGAACATTACGATCATCCACTACTGCTTTATTAAATGTTCCCAGAAACATCCAAAAGAAAATTGGGGGTGCAGCCTTTAGCAATTATGCACCAAAGCTATGGAACACTTTACGTGCAGACATTAGGGAGGCAAGCTCGCTCAATATCTTCTAAAGTAAACTGAAGACATATCTCTTTACTTTAGCCTTTTAATGGTGATATTTTATCTTTAATCTTTAATGCTGCTCTTTTATGCCACTTTAAACTCATTTAAATGCTTTTATTAAAGCTGCTATTTTATCTCTTAACTATTAGCCTTTTCCAATTTTACTAATGCTATTTCTTTAATGCTATTTCAATAAATAATTGACAGTTTGAATGAGAAACTAATTGAGTCCCTTCAGCTCGGGTAGCACGCCTTGATGTACCTCTATAGTGTAATGTGTAATGATAGGCGGGAGTGATAGTTTTTTTATTATTTATTATTTTGAGTGCTTGATGAGAGGACCATGGTGTGTAAATATATCATATACATCCAAACTGTGATTATTGTTCTGTAAATGCTCTATAATACTAATAATACTGTATAACTTTGTACAATTTTTATGTTTTTGCTGTAAAGCATTTGGGCTGCAACTCTTGTATGAAAGGTGCTATAAAAATAAAGCTTATTATTATTATTATTATTATTATTATTATTATTATTTTCCCCCCTCTGTTTTATATGATTGTAAATTATATTTTTTGAGGGTTTTGCATTATTTGTTTGAATAAAACAAGCAATCTGAACATGTCACAATGGCTTCTGGGGAATTCCAATGAGCATTTTATACACTAAACAATTAATTAATCAATAGAAAATGATCATGATATAACATTATAATTATAATGAAAACGGCAGTTTTTTGTTGCCCTGCATGTTAGACAGTGTTGCACGAGCCATAGTTTGTCTTGTAAATGACACATCATCTTGCATCAATGCCGATAACTTCATGTCTGGTTGAATTTTATTATTTGTTTGATTTTAAGGATATATTCAATTCAACAGCTTTTCAACAGGGAGATTTCAAAAAGAAATTGGAATATTTCTAACGGTAAAGTTTAGTATTTTATAACTCGAGTCACACATGTTCATGGTCATGTGCTGTATCTTGTGTCCTTTAGGTGGCAGTACTGTTGATGGACACTCAGGGAGCCTTTGATAACCAGTCCACCGTGAAGGACTGCGCCACCATCTTTGCCCTCAGCACCATGACCAGCTCAGTACAGGTGGCTGATTATCTGATTATCACTGATTTCACAATTTCTCATTATTCTTGTAATGTATGCTGACATCGTTTCTCTTTTGTAGATCTACAATCTGTCACAGAACATACAGGAGGACGACCTGCAGCAGCTACAGGTCTGTTTACACAAGTGTGAAACAGGGTTTGTATGGGAGCTGGAAATCATTGAAAACTATTGATTTTTAATGTGATGTTTTCAAGGTTTGAAAAGTGCTTGGATTTTTTATTAAGTGCTTGAAACTGTTGAAATTTGTAATTGTCACCCTTCTGTAGAATGAACAAAACATACATTTGGTTGTTTATTGCACAATAACATCTGATTTAATGTGATGAAGAAGTTAAATAATCAGCATACTGTACATACAGTATATAATAACTGTCATTTACCACCTTGAAAATGTTTGAAAAGTCCTTGAATTTAACTTTGATAAAAAGAGTGAACCTAAGAAATATAATGCAAAACATTTTCTTTGATGTGTTTGTTGAAGCATTTTTAACCTTTAAGCCACAGGAAATAAAAAATAAAAGTCTTAAAACTGTAACTATATAACTGTAAAACATAAGCTGCTCCACATTTTTGCATCTCAGTATTAACTTTGCACAATTCCTCCTCCTCACAGCTGTTCACAGAGTATGGTCGTCTGGCCATGGATGAGATCTTCCTAAAGCCCTTTCAGGTAAGAGAAACCCCAAGATGTGATGCATTCGTTGCTAATGTTGCTACTCTTTTTGTTGTTATTAATACATTAAATACATCTTAAATTTAACACCTTATATTATCTTCCTACAGTCTTTGATGTTCCTAATCAGGGACTGGAGCTTTCCCTATGAATATGCCTACGGGTTTAAAGGAGGCCAGAAATTCCTGGATAAACGGTTACAGGTACCAACTCTGTCTTGTTGATTTGGCAGAATATAATAAATACACTGTGCTGATCTTAAATACTGAGTTTTGGGACCTTATTTTTAAAGGTTAATGAGTCCCAGCATGAGGAGCTGCAAACAGTGAGGGATCACATCCATTCCTGCTTCGCCAACATTTCCTGCTTCTTGTTACCTCACCCTGGGTTGAATGTTGCCACCAGCCCTGTTTTCAAGGGACAACTTAATGGTAAGAGCTTTTCAATGCAATACTACTTTCTTACTATATGAACAGCTGGTAAAATAATCAAAGTGACATTATACATTGGTTGCTGTGGGTATAAAGGAAATTGCATTTATAGTAACTAGTAGTAATTTAGATGTGATAATAAAGGTGTGGAGAGTCTGTACATGTTTGTTTTTACGTACCTTGAAAGTGCTTGACATTTATTCTCATAAAGCTTTTTTGTAACTCTGTATTTTTGTACTTTTAAGGTTGCTTTTTTAGCAGAATGCCAAAATACTGAGTGCTGTCCTTCGTTTTGATATTAATTTATTTTGTCAGCTGTTGCCGATGAGTTCAAAGAGGAGCTGAGCAGCCTGATCCCTAAACTGCTGCATCCCGACCGCCTGGCTGAGAAGGAAATAAATGGAAACAAAGTGACTTGCAGGGGCCTGCTCGAGTACTTCAAGGTAACTTCTGCTCCATCGGAGTTCTCCTGCTAAACCCAAACTAGTTTTTTCATTTCTAATATTGTATTTTTTGTCTTACCAGGCTTACATTAAGATTTACCAGGGAGAAGACTTACCACAGCCAAAGAGTATGCTCATGGTATGTGCAGGATTAACAGAAGTTTCAACATAAGAGTTTCTTTTGTTTTTCACTCCAATTCATTTAACATGTGGCTGTTTCTCAACAGGCTACAGCCGAGGCCAACAACCTGGCAGCCGTGGCAACAGCCAAAGATCAGTATAACAAGAACATGGAGAAGGTAATAGTTTTGCATCTTAGTTAGTTTTCACACTGGCGTTCATTTTAATGTTTTATAAAGACATAAGAGTGGTTTTTTCTTATAATCCTGACTACAAACGTTCTTTCTTTCGTTTTTTTCCTCTTTGTTTTCCTCTCTAAGGTGTGTGGGGGGGACTTGCCCTACGTGTCTCCCGACTCTCTGGTGGAAAAGCATCACTTTTACTTAGGAGAGGCTCTTCACAAATTCTCCTCCACCAAGAAGATGGGCGGGCAAGAGTTTTGTGACGGTTACCAAGAACAGTTGGAGACTGAGCTGACGGAGATGTGGGAGTCACTCAGCAAGCACAATCAGGTAAGAGACTATTTAAAAAAACATGAGATACCCTTTGTGCCTGTCCTTATTAACAATTTTCCCTACAGGAATGCACATACAAATAAATAACAATAAGGCATTACATTAAAGGGGAAAACAAAGGCAACTCTACGAGGTTAACTAGGTTTACACAAACAAGAAAAAGTTTAATAATTCTTAATTCCTTGTCACAACCATTCCACAAGTTAATCTATATATAAATATTTTCTTTATATGTACCCTTCTTTTAAACATACCCATTCCCCTAAATGAATATTGGCTTTCTCTAATTTCAAACGACCTCTGACTACACTTAGGAAGCAAATTATTTTGTGTATTGTACATTATCTGTGCAAAGTTATTCTGACTGTAGTGCATTATTTTGGCTTGCATTGCTGTTTAAGGCTGGGACATTAATTCTTAATCTGTTTCCTGTAAAAGTCAAAAAACCTCTTCAGCGCCTTCCGAACGCCTGCAGTGCTGTTTGTCCTGGTGTGCCTCCTCTACGTGCTGTCAGGTGTGTTGCTCTTCGTTGGCCTGTCGACCTTCGCCCTGGTGTGTGACTGCACTCTGGGTGTGGTCATGATGTCTATGCTGACGTGGGCCTTCATCCGCTACTCTGGTCGGTACCATAATGTGGGAGGAGCCATCGACCAGGCCGCAGGTGTCGTCCTGGAGCAGGTGAGAACAATGATGTCTGATGTCTCTCAGGCAGGGTTGAAATGCTTGAAAAGGGCCAAATACTTTTTTCAATTTCCTTTTATTATCATATGCACATTAATTACAGACATGCAGTCTTTGGAAAATCTTTGATCTCAGGCTCCCTCCAACAATGCTCATTAAATATGTATTTAAAAAAAGAAAAATATGCATTAAAAGCAAAATGAGAATCTAAGACATAAAATAGTGCAAGTATATATATATATATATATATATATATATATATATATATATATATATATATATATATATATATATATATATATATATATATATATATATATATATATATATATATATATATATATACACACACACTAAAATATAAATAAGATATAAAGTAATGTACTTTAGTGGTTGACAGTATTGCAAATTAATAGAATCAAGAATGTAGTAAATTAATATCCATATTGAGGGATAAATATTTATATGCACTGTTATTGGAGTTGACAGTGTTCACCAGCTATCTGCTCAGTTTGTTGCATACAGCGGGTTTATCAGAGCTTGTGTGCTTCTTGAAATGAGACTGAACCATTAAACGTAAACATAGTGTATTTAAAAACAATGAGAAACAAAAATACTGCATCTCTGCAGAGTTGGATGATAATTATCTGTGTGTTCACATGTTAATGTCTATTAATGTCCACACACACACACACACATATTCTGTTTCACGCGGAAATACGTTTCACTTTGACCCCTTTCACGTTACCTTTTAGCTGTTAAAGTCTTAAGTTTATTTGAAACAATTAATGTGTAGATTTGTTTAAGTAAATAACAGACAGAATTACAAAGTATAAGCTGGATCCAACATCAACTGAGCGCAAACGGAAAATGAAACTAACCACAGTGAGAGACTAAAAGCCCTCGGAGGCTGTTTAAAGTTCATATCCTCTTACTGACATGAAACCAGAAGTGGCTTGAATTGATTGACTCCACTCTTCCTGACGGGGTTCGACATATGACGTATGAGGCTGAGAGGTTTCACACAATTAACCACAACAAGAACAGCGACTGTTGCAAGAAACACTTCCCGCAGTGTGACGACTCAGTGTCGGGAAGGTCACTTCTGAAATGTGATTGGGTACAGATTACTAGTTACGCTATTAGAAATCTAATAAGTAATGTAAATATTTTAATTACTAGTAATGTCCCTTATTACATTTGATTACTTTTCTAACAAAGTTACCCGTTAACCGTTTCCTCAGGTTTGAGATCAAGCGTTTCGATGTTGTCAGCATTTTCACTGCTGGTAAACAAACTTTGCATTAATGTTGGAGCTGGAAGGCATTCTTGTCCGACGACATGGCCACCCGCTTTGGCGTGGTCAGCTGGTCGCAGGCTTAGTTTGCTTAGAGCAATGTGCATTGATATGAATGGCAGACAAAAAGCGGTGAACAAGTATAAAAAAACTATTAATTATTTTATCATTTTAATTGCGTAACAGCGTTATACATAACTAGTTACTCCACAACACTGATGCCACCAATTTAATTGTCCTCACTTTTTTCTCTCCTCTGTTTTCAGGCCACTGTGGTGTTGAACAAGTCGAGAGGTGCAGGAGCCGGAGCCCTCAAGAAATCCAGTTAGAGGACCTCTGGACCTTTGTAATCTTGATGCAATGCTACCAGCGCACAACACAAGCACACATTCAGCACTAAAGCCTTATCATACCACCCATTGGAACAAACATGCGGCTCAACCTCATTTGGCACAGGGTACAAACATGATGCCAAATCACCAGCATCTTTATTATGCACGTAACTGCCTGTGAAAGTACAGGCTTATTAAAGGTGACTGGATTCACTGAGGAAGGGAATTAAACCATCCCGATCCCTCTTATTGATTCTTCATGTCTTAAATTGACACTGCCATCATTTTACAAGTTTACAATTGGTCTTAATAGACAAGTTCATGTTTACCTTTAAACTTAAAACACTTACTTGGTTGTTTATTGTACGAACAGGGGTAGTCAGGGTGATTTTCAAACAAAGCTTTGCAGTATATCGTGTTACCTTTAAAAAGAAATGCTGGCTTTAAAGCTTATACATTTATACATATTTCTTTGTGGCTATATTTTTTTACTTTGTGGCCTTAAAAACATTCCATTCTGTTATGTAGATTTGCATTTCTAGAAGGGTCTACTTTGAAGAGAGAAGAAGATACGCACTTTCTGTATAGCTTAGTAGATTTTGAAAGCTGCATGTAATGGGAGTTCCATTGAATCTCAAGTGCTTTGCCGTTTATTCCTTAATGGAAATATGTTACACTTTGTAGATTTTGATACTATATTCTAGACTCTTCTTGCTAAATTATATATATATATATATATATATATATATATATATATATATATATATATATATATATATTACAGGAATTTATATATATATATATATATATATATATATAACAGGAATATATATATATATATATATATATATATATATATATATATATATATATATATATATATATATATATATATATATATATATATATATATATATATATATATATATATATATATATATAGGAATTTATATATATATATATATATATATAGGAATTTATATATATATATATATATATATATATATATAGGAATTTATATATATATATATATAGGAATTTATATATATATATATATATATATATATAGGAATTTATATGCTGCAAAATTTTCCAACTCCAAAGATGATACATTATTAGAATACTCAAAAGGTGTTGAACGCACAACATAATAAAACTAGCCAAAGAGTTTTAATTATATTTTATTATACCACAATGAACTCAGTGAGAAAACACTTTGACACGCAAACATGGCAAGTGTTAAACATACATGGAGCAAATGACAAGCATGATGTTTAAACAGACAGACGTCCACACAATTAAAACAAAAGTTAAAGATAATTCATGTATCCGCCACGTGATTCCAAACCCCTCCAAAATGTAACGGCTTCTTTCTTGGCTTCTTACTACTTCATACTACACCCTTCCACCAGGGTCAAGTTGTCCGTTATCCTGCTGACAAGCGAACACATAACCTCCTTGGCGGGACTAAAAAGCATTGGAAACTTATAAAAAATTAAACCGCAGCACTTGGACGGATAATGTATGATCATATTTCCTAGGTGTCAACAATCTTTAACACGTAGCCATGTTTGCACCTCAGAAAGTAATTCCTGATGTAATGCTTTTAATGTAGCCTGTGCTATCAGCTCCACTGTGAGAAACTCTGTGATCACTGTGATGCATCGTTCACATCGGTGATTTGGCTGCAGCTAAAAAGGTCATTACAACTATTTCAGTTACTCATTCTCCATAAAGGTTTTAATGGGATCATTAGTCAAATAAATCTTTTTCAATGTAAAAACTGTTTGTTTTTGGTAAAATAATCACTATGCATGTCTATCAACCCAGCTTGAAACCATTGCGTGCATGGGTCAGAGAGCTTTGCCTCAAATGAATTGCACGTAATGGTTGCATAACTTATATTGAAACCACACTACAGAAAAGGAAAGATAAGACATGTGGACTTGTTTTTGAGGTCCTCGTTTACCTGCAGCCATTTAACCAATATTTATTCCAAAGTCAGTCATACAGGGAATTAAAAAGGTCGACTACACACAGGATTTATTTGGTTTTAGTTTTCCTTTTGTGAGGCCAAGCAGGGCTTCTCAGGCCAACTCAGAATAAATCAGGCATTGGATTAAAGGACGCTGATTATTTGCAACTATGCCCTACATCTCTTGCTATGAGAGGCAGATACTTTCAGAAACATTGGACTAGAGAAGTGGAATGAGAGGCATTTAAAAAGGCTTTTTATTTTTTATACTAAATGCTTAAGAGCCAGAACTGGGATAATGTAGTCTGTCGCAACAACTAAACCATATATTCCCTTTAATGAAACACAGAGTGGACACACGAAAAGGCTGATAAACAATAAACCTCACAGTGATTACATACCGTAGGTATATGTGGTAAGAATACATGGCCAAAAAAAGATGTGGAAATCTATAGGATGAGGATTTTTGACCATCATTTTGCACATTCCATGTCTGTCCCTTTCAACAAGAGGAGGAACGATGTTTTACAAGCACTTTCTATTGCACTCTCCCTCCTCTTTGGTGCTTTTTGCAAACAGCTCATTCCAAAAGTGGATAAATGCATGCACTATTGTAGTTACTGCTCATGTTCTCGTCTCTTGTTGCAGGGGTATGGTGGCCTTGACTTGAGAAATGCTGTTTTCTAAAGAATAAACAAAGCTTGAAACTGTAAATGCACCTTTCCAATCCATTCTTTCAGCTGTTTTAACTTTGAAAAGTGGCACAGGGATAAAACCGTCGTAAAGGTTGTACACAACTGAAAAGAGGATATCGGATCTTTTGGCAGGTTCCCCGTTGGAAACACTTTCCGTATGGCAAAGCAGTGACCGAAACCACAGAATATTATTTCTGATGTTCTGACACTGCACAATGACTACGTATGTCAGGCTTTTATTTCATGTGAGTGTGCAGCCACAACATGTTTTGTTTCAAATTGCTTTTGAATATTTGTCTCAGATAAGATTAAATCAGATTAGATTAAACTTTATTATAATTGCACAAAATAAGTACGAGTACAACAAAATGCTTTTTAGCATTAGAGAAGTGCATATAGATATTATTAATATGAAGGATTGAACACTAAACCAGTATGGAATATGTATGGTATGATGGGATATAACTATGATTTATACAATTTGAACAATATACAACATATCATTTCATGATATGAAGGCTACAGTATGTAATATAATATAAACAATGAACCATTACATAGCATGTAATGTGATACTGTCTACAATAACTGCTGCACATACTGTACAGTATATATTTTAACATACCCCTTTCTGTTATATTTATTATACTGTATATTAGGATACTCTGCACTTTAATGCTTTTTGCACTTCTAGTTAGATGCTAAACTGCATTTCGTTTTGCCAGTGCTTGTACTCTGTGCACTTATAATAAAAAGTAATCTAATCTAATATGTACAGTAGGATGTGTGAAACTACAGTTATATGCAGTATGTAATACCTATTGTTTAAAAATAAGATATTGAAACAGTTTATATTCATACAATATTTTATGAATGTAGAAGCTACTGACAATCATTCAAACTTCATTTGTGTAGCACCTTTCCTACAGGTTCGTGCATTTCAAAGTGCTTCACAGATGACGGACATATCTATACAGATTAGGTACATCTCTACATTTTAATGATCTGCCACAAATTATACATTAAGGAAAATTATAATGTTCCCGAAAAGAGATAATTCAACGTTATGATTATTACTGAGGTTAGTGTTGGTGCTGAACTTGTCTGCATTATATTGAAATCTGTTTCTAATATTCTTCCTCCCTCATGTTCTTCAAGTAATGTAGTCCAGTACATCACCGCTGAAAACTACTACCTCAATAATATAATATAATTCAATAAATACCATCACAACTGATCATTACTATCTTTCTAAGGGGAGTGACTGAGCTGTAGTATTGGATTGCATTAGATTTGACAGGTGTACCTAATAAAGTGGCCACTGAGTGTATATCCATTCATGTGTTTTGTTATTGAGTTAGTGGCGTTTTTATTGCTTGTTTGGCCGCATAATGGATGTGGGTCATATTTCGCAGGCTTTGTGTTTACAACCGCATCGCCGTTAATGTAAAACCCTCATATCCCACAACACAACAACAGCACTCGGTATGAATTGCCCTCAGCTGTGATATTATTCATCATTTTATTCTCCGGAGAAATGTGTGTATTCAGCCCCCTGCTGGATGTGTCACACTGCTCCTCTCATCCTCACACTGACCCTCTCTGTCTGTCTTTCTCTCTCCCCTTCAACGCGATGCCGAGTACAAAAATTTGCTACAGCGAATTTCGTGTCCCTTGTTTCCTTATATGGTGATGAGCGTCGTGGCCCGACCCTCCTCGTGCTGTGAGCGAAGCGCGTGCACTGACCGCCCGCCGCCGCTCACCGTTCACTTCCAAATATGGAAGTGAGTCCAACAAAAACCGCAGGGAGGGGAGGGGAGGGGAGGGGAGAGAGAGGAGGGAGAGGAGGGAGAGAAAGGGGGATGGATGGCGGAGAATTACCTCCCATCCTAAAAAACACTTTTCGCCTGGCTGCCTGCTGAATGTCGGTTAAAACAGCAGCAGCACAAAAGCTTTACTTATTCATCTCTCCTCGCGACATTGGTGTCATAATTAATAGCATGCATTTACGTCTTTGAGTACTGAAATTACAGCGTAACTCACAATAATGGCTACATAAACTTAGGGTATATTTTCATGATTTTTAATAGGTTACAAGACAAAACAAAACAATAAAGGTAAAGCTGCATTAAAAGCTTGTTATGTGGTGTGTTCCGACCAACAGCTTTAATCATAATCGTGATTCAATACATTGGGCACTAATTGAGCACTATTAGATCATTTTATATTTGTGTACATCACATTATTAAGGATTTGTAGGTTTATTTGTCAACTACACACATAAACACATATTCCCATAATACTCTTCGCCAACCATTTGGTATGTTTGATTTGCTCACCCTTGTTGACCGCCACCGCCAGAAAGAAATACAAATATTAATAGAATATAACAGGGGAAATAAGATATGTAATATAAAAACGTAGGAGGTAAAAAGGTGTTTCGCTCAAACAGTTGCCAGATAGTATAATGTTTAATAACAGCGGTCAATGGTATGTTCAAATGTAAATGAGAGGAATATTATTGTTGTGGTATTCCCAGTTTAATTTGTATATATAATATATTGAATTAAAGCTAATTCATAATTTGATTAGATTTTCGGAACTCTTCGTTATCACATGTAACAAAATAAACAAGTAAATAGTAAACGCAAAGCAGCAAACAATACCGCCGGACAATCAGGGTTGACAGACATGCGCTCCTGCTCGTGCACTTTGCTCGAGCCAAGGACGCGCTTATAAGCTCGTTCACGTTGTGTATCCAGTGTGTGAGCGAGACCGACAATTCATCATCACAGTCTATTCAATTTCCACAGTGACGCTGACCTACTCAGAGCTTCAGCCATGGTAGGTCTAACTGCGTCTTTATCTCGTTGTATGTACTATCGGTGGTTCTTCTGTCTAATACAGACGTAATCTCGAGATTTGGGGAGGTTTGTGGTCGATTTTGGTTTAATTTATAGATGTTGGTGTTGGTTTTACCATCAAACGTAGCAAGCCGGTTCGGTGCCGCAGGAGCGGCAGCTAGCGCCTGGGCTAAGCAGGAACTGCCCCGCTGTCTGAGCGGCTGCACCGCTAACATAGGTTTCATACAGCATGACATCGCCGCATTAACATTCAGGTGATTTAATGTGCCTTAGTGTCTACAAGATTGTGATAAAATACCAGGAAAATTACTAACGGCCCCAAACAACTGGCGCCATTTCCTTCATCTCTCCGTGTTTCTCCGACAAAAAGCGGCCCGGGCCTTGTCTGTGATAACGACACACCGTTGTCATGACGCTGTTCTCGGTGTTTTCTCTGCATCATGTTTCTGTTATGTCTCCGCTCGTCGAGGCTTCTTCCACACAACAGCAGCGCTGGCAGGTGCAGTTGCGCCCCGGGGCTAACCTAGCTAGCTGTTTTGTTAGCTGAACTAGCTACATTAGCAAAGGCGGAAAATGACACCCATTATGGCTGGCGGTAGCTGTGATTCTCTAGTTCTTTGTCTGTACGAGGCTCCCTAGTTAACAGTATTTTAGATGCTGGTTGTCGACGTGCTCTAAGTCAGGTGACTATTCGCCTTAAGTGACACTACATCGATCATGTGTAGGTTTATGGGCGAGTTGCTGTGTGCCACTAAATGTGTGAATTGACAAACATTTGTCCAGAGCTTTGCCTTTTTATATAGCAAGCTAGCGCACACACGTGCGTGTGCTGCATTCGTGGCCCCACCCTGAATTTGGTGCAAAGACCATTTTGTTTTGAGCTGTATTATAACAGCTCTGCAATAAGATTTATTTTCCTGCCATTTTCCATGGGAGAATTTTGCCATGAACTAATTAGGATGTAGCACATATATTTGACGGAATTGTCACCATTATGTAACGGTAGTTTGGCAGTGTTGGCTCCACTAGCTGAAGCTAATGGGCCGCTGTCTCTTCATGGTCGGTACTGCGCATCTTATTTTAGTTGCGCATCTAATTTGTACAGCAGTTAAAACGCACTGCTATTACGCCATTAAACTACGTTACAATACCAAAGTAGTATATTGATTCATACTTAGTCATCAAACGTTTTGTTTTGGGCAACTCATAAAATAAAAATTCATAGTATAATATCTGATACAATTTAATATTTTTGTTAACATCAACCTATAATATAGCTTTTCATTGAGTCTGAACTGTTGCAACCTGATGTCAACTAAATATGACTTATGAAGATACATCTCCTATTAAATATCAATTGTCATACTAAATTTTTTTTGCATAATTAAGTTTCCAGACTATGCAATTCATTCAAAATTGATAGAAATGTGCAATTTACTTAGAAATTTGTTTACAAGTTGAGATACTTTACGATGAAATCCAATGACTGTTAATCTATGCTATCAGTCCTTTTCAAATGTGTTTTGAATAACTATAATGTTGATTGTAGTGATGGTGATTGTTCCAAAGAGATGGTCTTTTGTATTTCAATTAATATTTGACAATAGTCAGAAGCCATTTTCCCTAGCAAACACAGAACTATGAGTCCTGTAATCTTAACTGTATTTATAAAATAAAAAATCTGGGGTAAAAAAAAAAAAGATTCAAAACTTTGACTGACTTTTTGTATTGAGTCACTTGAACCTTGACTTGTAAAGAAAAGTATCCGTGGTTAAGATTAGATAAGGCTAACACTTAGTGATCACCATGGTGATTTAAGATCGCTGCTACAACAAAAAATAAGCTATTGTGGGAAATGATGCCAAACCAAGGAAGGAGAAAGTGGAAACGTAAAAATATTTTGACTTTACAGATGACGTTTGTGTACAGAATAATGAGAACTGCAAATCATATGATCATAATTATTCCTCAACATTCCCCCCCAGAGGAGGAATGATGTGTGTCATGTGCTGTCTCGTATGCAAAGAGTATAGACATTTGGAAACCTCAGCACATATTTTGGACAGACTTGGATATTTTTTTCCATGTTTGCCATTATAGCAAAGTACAACTTATTGTATTGGGATTAAGAAAGCGAGTATGGTTGTTTGCTAGTTAATTATTACTCTAAAATTCACTGTTATCTCATACAGGTCTTTTACGCCCTGAGCAAACGCACAGTGCCAGCCTGTTCTGCTTAGCAGTTGCTTTCCTTTTCCGTCTTTCCTGTTCTATTGTTTCCTTCATTTTTTTTAGTTTTTTTCCATTGACACGTTGTTGGTAGGTGGCAGTTGTCTTCTCCTGAGACTGCAGTTTTCCTGTGATGCAGTGTCTTAAACAGAGTCAGAAGACCTGATTGAGGGAGTTATAGAGCAGCGGTGACTCTGCGTTGTGACTTGTATTTTATATTATTACAGAAGCCCCATTGTTTAAGACTGAACCCTGCTGCTTAAACACTTAATTCCTGACCTCGCCCACATGGTCATCTTTATGGTAGAGATATATGGCTGTTCCCTCTGAAAGAAGTTCCATAATGTTTTTATACCTACTAGTCGCAGAAACTTGGACACGCCTATTAGCTGGACTCATTTAGTATTCCTGTTTAGAGATGGACTTTGGACATGCAGTACTGGTCGTGTGTGTGTGATTTTTTTTTTTTTTTTTTTTTTTAAGTATTTTGCAAGCTGGCCTCTTTTATACATAAGATTTAGGAATTAAAAGGCTATACTGACTGAATCTGACATAAGCTAATTTTCAGCTTGCATTACACAACTTAACTCTTCCTCTTCCATGGCTAACAGCTTGTCACGGCCGCACCTTTTCATTTTGTGTGTGGTGTGTCACATGCTGCCCTCAGGCCTTTCTTCAGCCTGATGACTGTAGTTACTCTATTGGAATAGTTACTTCTGGCCTGTTGAACACTGGAAAAGGCTTTATCCTTCAGGAAAACAACTGTCACTGTGGAGTAGGGCTGAAAGTGACTAACGACTACTTTCTTTAACAGTTGGTCTGTCACTAAACTATATTTAGCCTAGTTTAATATCACAGCACTAAGTAAACAAGAATTAAAAAAGGTTTTGATATGGATATTCTCTATCCTGTAAAACATAATGGACTTCAAATATATTTTCACTCAACTTTTTATTTCAGCTCATGAGGTTGAGAACTCATTAACAAAATAAACTAAAGTAAATATGAGAAGGAAAGATTAACCAATGGCACCCAGAGAGAACCTTTGATTAAAAATGGTGATTTTAAAAGTAAAGTAAAACTTGAAGAATAAATAAAGTAATTAAAAATGTTAAGAAAATGAATCGACCATAATAATGAAATTTAAAATCTTCATTACTTAACATTTTATGGTGTAGCCTATCACATGACTATTATGGCTGGTTTGCTATATTTATTAAAAGAAATAACCCAAAATACTATAACTTTTTTTTTTGGGATGTTTCAGCATCAGTTTTGAAAAAACATGGGCCGTTGCAGAAATGGCAGTAAGCTATAAATATATTAAGCTGAGTTAACCGATTGTTCTCTCCGCAGGCCTCTGGTGTGAAAGTCACAGATGAAGTTATCGCAGTCTTCAACGACATGAAGGTGCGTAAGGCTCAAGTGAAGGAGGAAGAGAAGAGGAAGAGGAAGAAGGCCATTCTGTTCTGCATGAGCAAGGACCTCAAGAACATTGTTCTGGATGACGGCAAAGAGATCCTGCTGGGAGACCTGGGAACCACCGTCCAGGACCCATACCAGCACTTCGTGAAGATGCTGCCCCCTGACGACTGCCGCTACGCCCTGTACGACGCCACCTATGAGACCAAAGAAACAAAGAAGGAGGATCTGGTCTTTATCTTCTGGTGAGGGCTACCATTATCAGACATTAAAGGGTTTATGACCACCGTTTAAACAACATTTGGCTTTAATAATGTTTCTCCCCAACCCGCAGGGCTCCAGAAAATGCCCCCTTGAAGAGCAAGATGATCTATGCCAGCTCAAAAGATGCTATCAAGAGAAAATTTGAAGGTAAATAACTATATTCTTTTTAGTTTGTTGGATTCAGAATCTATATTGCATATACCATGATAGAGGATTTTATCCATGTATTAAACTGCCTGCTCCTATCGAACAATATTGTGGTCTTTAAAAAAAATGTTTTTATCTGACCTTGAAGGTCTATTGTAGCGCTGCAACAATTAGTTGATCAATGAAAAAATAATCTGCAACTATTTTTAATTGTTTAAGTAATATTTCACTCAAGCTTCTGAAATGGGGAGATTTCCTGCTTTTCTCCACTTTGTATCAAATTGAATATGTTCACCTTGGACTTTGAGAAACTGGGATGGACATTTTTCACTATTTTCTGACTACGATTAATAATAAAACGTAATGCAGTGAGATTTTAATTCTTTGTCTGAATACTTGTAAAATGTTGTAATTCTGACATGTTTGGAATCATTTTTTTTTATTTCAGGTATTAAGCACGAGTGGCAGGTGAACGGTTTGGAAGACCTCAAAGACCGGCACACCCTGGCAGAAAAGCTTGGCGGCTCGTCAGTAGTCAGCCTGGAAGGAGCCCCTATATAAATATTGTCCCCCCCTCTCTGGCTTCGATCGAGGCCTTTCAGACACATCTGTTGGGTTTAGCAGTTCATTCCAGTGTGGTATGGAGAAGGGCAGAACCGGCACCATTTGCGCGACTCTTGGGGTGGGAAATTGTGGGTGGGCTTGGGGTTCAACTGACAGTTGAGGGGAAAAAAGAAATTCCACAAATGCAGACGGTCAATCCAGTTCACGCAACCTAAAGAATATGAACAAAACACACACACACACACAAAGGAAAAAACATTAAGATACAACTGAGGAAGGATGATGATGTTAAAACTAAAATACACATTGTTCATATTTCAAAGACAGGGTTTTTTTTTTTTTTTCCAGGTTTCATTTGAATGATTGCGGAGAAAGGGACAGACGATAACATTTAGTTTTCCAACCATTGAATCCTGACAAATAATCGTTCCAACTACTTTTTTTTTTTTTTTGCCAAACTTCTAGTTAAGTTTTGTAATTGTGTGTAGTTGAGGCTAGTTGTAGTATGAACTAATCACAAGATGTATCACAACCTTTGCAAACACGGTTAAATATATATATATTCTTTTCTTTCGTTTTGTTATTCCGTTTATTTGTTTTGGTTTTTTTGACCTGCAATTTCCAAAATTTGAATGATTTCCTTTTTATTTCCAGTTCTGGGTAAAAACCATTTGATGTAGTTAACGGACAACATTCCTTGTATTTGTTAAACCAGGATCTCCTTGAATTAAAACTTTGGTGTTATGATGGTCTGATTGGGAGCGATGTGTATATGAAAGACCAGCGGTCAGAGTTTAGCCTGAATATTGAATGGTGGGTGTTTTGTATCGTCTCCTTATCTCTAATAAAAAGCACTAAACTACTGACTTGTTTCGCTCTTGACCACTTTTTTTGTAGCTTCCTGAGTTTTGGTTAACAAATGCAGCTGCTGGCCTCCTTTTTCAAATTCAGGTTTTGCTAACTTGTCGCATATCTGTTCCTCTTTTATAATAGCCTTATCATTGTGGTCCATTGTAAAGGCTTACATTTGCTCAGACCTTACTGCACAAATAATAAAGAATATGCTTATTCAAGTAGTGCAGCAACTATTTTCATTATAAACTGTCAGACAATATTTTTACAAATACTTTTATTATGGAAGATGTATGCTTAATCTGAGAGGTTGGAACCAGTGAATTTGTCATTTTTGCTTTGAAAAATTTGACTCAATTGCAGAATAACTTTCTTTCAATCAACTAATTGATTCTTCTTTAAATTGAATGTAAATCAAACTACATTCCCGCTGTTCTACTTGGATGCTGCAGTACTTGTTCTGACCACAGAAGGGCGCCCCAACACCACTCTTGAAACTTCAAAGTCAAGACTTCGGACACAAACTGTTATAAATCTCTTTATTAAAATATATCAAGCATTTTTTGAAAATAAAATTAACATTGACTCACCAGTCAACACTGAGAAGAGCATACTGTCAGCTGAAAGGTCGATAAGCATCTGTTCTGTTAGTCTGTGTATTATGTTAAGTGTGTATGCACTATGCCGACCAAAGGGATAAACCAAATGATCCTTAAAGAGCTTTAAAATACTAAACCATTTCCCCAAAGAGAGCAGGAAAGATGTAAAGTCAAAATGTCCATAGATCCACAGTAGGAACATAATCCCGTGCTACTAAAAAAGAGTTGTTTCCCTCTTATAAAAAGTGGCTTATGTTAAATGCTGTGGAAACACTGACTGTGTTTAATCTGACTGGGCAAAAACACATTAAAATATGGTGATGATCTCACAGGCAGATTAGTTTAATAGGCCCAGAGGTTACAGGGAGCAAATAAAACAGAAATAATGGTGGATGGGGTCCAAAAGTGAAGTCTGCTCTACTGGTGTATGACAGGTGTTATTTTTGTGTGGATTTAAAGGAATAATGTTTAACATTTCCGCATTAAAATGTTTAAAAACGACTACACCTATGATATATATTTTGTTGCGTTGTGTACTTACATTATACTATAATGTAAATACAAAATATATATCATATATCATCATCATAGTATAATGATTATACCAAATGTTTCCAACAATTTCCACCAAACGTAGTTTTCATATCCCCGTTGCACATGCGTCAGTTTCTGGTGGTTTTCTGCCAGAATAAATAAATAAATCATAAATTGACTTTTCATCCAGTTTGAAGCAAAAGTTTTACGATACATCTTTTAGCTCTTTGCCCTTTAACTATTTATTCTAACCAGAGGAAGGATTTGAGTCATCTGATGTCTGGATCACAAACAAGCTGAGCTAAATTTGAGGCAACACTGATTTTTACCGGTTTTAATCAACTTAAATATTGTTTGCTAATCCTGTTTCACTCTTCTTTCTTTAGGGGAAATACGACATTTCACCCTGTATGTTTTGTGCGTTCTTGTGTTTTTCATGCTATACTTTCGAAACATCCTTGTTCTTTTGTCCTTCTTAGTCCTGGACACAGTCGAGTCGGTTACCATGCACCCAGTAACAGATCTGAGCAAACTTCAGAGGAGTGATGCGCACGGCCACATTATAATCCCGGTTCTCCCCATCTATCTCCAGCCACTGGTGTCCTGAGAAGATGCCGATGACCTTCCTTTCCCAGCGCTCTAAACTGTTGTCCCACACTCTTCCATAAACTCCAGAGCCGCTGGCTCCGGGTCGGGCGTCACAGTGCTGGTATATCAGGTTGCTGGACTCTTCTTCCACAGGACAAAATCTGTACACCAGCTCGCCGGATCTGTCGCTGTCAAAGCCAGAGAAGTGGATGCGATTCCCTGCCAGGTCGTCAGAGGAGGGCGCCACAGAAAGGCGCATGAAGGGCCTTCGGTGAGGCCAACGCAGCTCCAGCAGAGCGTAATCAAAGTCCATGCTGACCTCCTGAGGACCCTGGATCCAGCCCTTTGGCACACGGGTACGCTTCACCCTCACCCAGCGGACCAGAGGCTTCTTGGAAGACGTGAGGCCGGCTTTGGTGCCGTTGATGGATGGAGGAATCAGGAATCCCACCCTGAGTTTTCGTGCCCCCTTGACATAATCCTTCCCATCATGCACACAGTGGGCAGCTGTGAGGACGTGCTGCTGGGACACAAGAACGCCGGTGCAGCCGGTGGAGATCCGCACGGCTGTGGAGAAAGGGTAATCCAACAGGAAGTCGTCACCTTGGATGTTAAAACGTCCGTCTGCTCCATAGATCTGCCGCCTCACACGTTTGTGCCTATGCCTCACTCCAGGCCCTGTTCTCAGTAAAGGGTGAGCGAAGTGATCTCCGTCAAACTCCTCATCATCACCCTCAACATCCACAGTGGTGAGGGTGCGGGAGCCGTCGGCGTACAACGTCTCAAAAGCCAGTTTCTCTGTGAGCAGCTCCTTCTGGGCCTCCTGCTCTCCTCTGTGGAAGCAGCTGGAGTTGCAGTGAGTGGTGAAGTCCAGCTGAGTGTGAGCGCTGAAGCGGGAGCGGAGGAGAGGCGTCGGCACGTGAGGGACGAGCGTGGGGACGTGGACAGGCGGAGGGTGTAGGAGGGACCGGGTGAGAGGGAGGAGGAGCAGGTGAGTCAGCAGGAGGATGCTCTCACGTGGGGTCGTCATAGTGACGGAAAACACTGCAACGACACAGAAAATAATCACACGTGAGAAAAACAGCGTTACAATTTATCTTAAAGGTCCGGTTTGTAGGAGTTGGCGACATCTAGCGTTGCGGTTGCAGATTGCAACTTTTACAAGACTGAGACTGCCGCCGAGTACAAAACCACGGTAACGCAGTATTGTATCTTTCTGGACCGTGGCCATCTTTACCAGAACACTACCTTAGGAGCAACAAAGTGTAGGTGACGGCTGGCTGGCGTTGTAGTTTTACAAATGCGTAAGAGAACTACAGCAGCCTTCAGTTAACATGAAAACATGGAAGGCCCTTTCTTTGGTTTGTCCATTGAACTTCTGTAGAAACATGGCGCTGCAACATGGCGTCTTCGTGGAAGAGGACCCGCTCCCTATGTAGATATGAAGGGCCATTCTTAGCTAACGAAAACAAAACGATTCTTATTTTCAGTTGATTATACACGAATGAAAACACAGTTATGAATATTATATTCCACTTCTGCTCATAGATCCCCTTCAATCCAACACACTGGCCTTTAAACCTCTTTCACACGTAGTTCCCGGAAGATTACTGGTGATGGGGCAAGGTTGGATGTTTCTGTACGCGCCGGAAGATGTTGCTTATTACTCCAGGAATAAAACAGCTGTTGCTGTTGCCAATGTTCTTCTTCTAATGTATTTATTATTTATTTATTAAATATGGCTGTACACATTTCTCTAAATAGTGATTCCTACTCCCAATCACACATCTATCAGTCGATAGACTGCATGTGTGATTGGGACGTTAGCTTGCATGAATTACTACATGTTTGTCAAGATAACAACCGTGAAGAACATTCCCCAACAAGCCCCCTTACAAACACTTATCCCTCATAAATCTGAAACTCTTTCTCAGTTGATTGTTGATTGTAAATCACAGCAGTGATGTGTGAGGTCAGCTTGCAAAATCTAATGTTGCAACGCACGCCTGAGTTTGGTGTGGCGAGGCAACAATGAACCTCTTGTTCCTATAATATAGATTACCAGTGAAATAGGATTTCATCCTGATGGAAATAAACAAGCATTTCAAAGTGTGGTACAATAGTCACAGACAAATTCCAAAGGAGGAAATTAAAGAGGAAGGAAGGTGGTCACAGACATAGCTGAGTGGTCAACGCTCTAAAAGGAAAAGAAATGTGAGTGTGATTAATAAATTATAACTTCAGGATGTTTTATCCCAGACATTCTGCCTTATGGCAGACTGAACAAGAGCTTGGGAGGTGACAGTAAAACCCCTCCAATCAAATATTTGTCAAAGCTCAGAGGTAAGAAGTTGTTTTCCATCAAACATTAACTACTTCACAGTGTACTTGGGGCTTTCAGGGCAACAACAAGGAGATACTTGATCCCCTCCAAAGGCTGTGGACCCGGAGGCACTCATTGCAGGAAGAGAGCAGGTGTGTAAAAAGTGAGAAAGAAAACAAGTCGAGGCACGGCGGTAAAACACAGGATTATTCCTAACAAAGAGCAGGGTGGGGTTGGTCCGCACACCTATGTGCTGTTTCTTATTGCACTACAAAGGAGGCAGGGTTACTTCTGTACAAACGGGGAAAGTACAAACTTCCTTCCATTTTCATGTGTCAGATACTTGACAGCCATGGCAGACAGTTACAGGGTTAAGTGGTACATTGGCTGGTGAAGAAGTAGTAATCTGTGACAAAAACCTGTAGTAAAAATGATTAAAAACTATACAAGTGATTTATGACCACTGTTAACCAGGCTGTGGCAAAACAGATGCAATCTAAGTGTGATTTGGGGAAGTAAAGCCTTGAAATAATTGTGTTTTCACTGCCTGTTTTAGTGTTGAAACACATTGTTTCACTCTTAAAACAACACTTTCAAGCTTTAAGCCAAAAAGCCACAGTTCTTCCTGATGTTTTAGAGGCTCATGCTGATGCAAACCACAGAAAAATGTGCAAATGTGACAACATACAACTAGAGTGTTCATTACTGGGTGGCCGGATTATGGGGATTATGCTGCATCTTTAAAGAAGGGTAGATATATCTTTTCACAGTTATTATATTGCTTATAGAAGGAGAAAATACAAAAGGAAATCTAGTATTTTTACTACATAATTAACACTGTCAGGTACCCAAAAACACTCCAGTTTGCCGATGTGGAGTCTATAGAAGACTCCCTGAACCTAAATGTGATCTAATCTTGTCTGACATAACGTATGCAGCAGAGTCAAATGAAGTTCAGCTCCCTCTCACATCTGTCACACAACAAAGAAGCAACAGTTCCCTTTCAATTTTAACTCAGTTTTAAATGGGAAGATGGTTGAAGGGATGTTTGGGACCGATTAACAGTATGGAAGAAAGTCCTTATTTAATAATAATAATAATAATAATAATAATAATAATAATAATAATAATAATAATAATAATAATAATAATAAACGTTATTTGTGTAGCATCTTTCATAAAATAAATGCAGCTCAAAGTGCTTTACAATAAGGAAATGATGCACAGAAAATAAACATAGAATTAACATAAAAACAGGGATATTGAATCTATTTCAAATTAGACAATCACCCAACATTTTTAATTGAATAATCACCACTTTATTTTATGTAAAGACCTGTAAATGCAACAGCGTTGGTCTGTCCCAAACTGGACTTTTAAGGCACCCCAGTGGAGAGAGGACAGGGGAAAGAAGGTCCCCTGAAAAGTCTCACTTAAATCAATACAACTAATACATTACCTCTTTAGAAATCGATAGTCCGTGTTTACATCCCACTCAGGTTTTCCTCTCCATCAGACGAGTCCCTCAGGATAATTCCCCAGGTTTCCCCTCATCCTCTCCGGTGACAGGCAGGTAGTTTCTCGGAGCTCGTCCTCCACAAGGAAACTCTTGCTCGTGGTTTTACAGCAAATGAAGCGCCAGATGCTGCTGAGTCGCTCTGGATGTCCGGCACCGTCAGACCTATTTCTGAAACCTGCCAGCTCAGACACAGAGCCACAAATAAAAGTCTCCCATCTGAAAAGAAGTGTTTACCCTCTCAGCAGCGTCCTGCCTCACGGTCCTAGCGCCCCGCCATCTCGTGCCTGCTGAGGGGGGGGGGTAGCAGTTACTGTTTGGCTACCAGTTTGATATAAACCTTCAAATACAGCTTATTCTCACACGTTATATATATATATATATATATATATATATATATATATATATATATATATATATATATATATATATATATATATATATATATATAGAGAGAGAGAGGGTGGCACTCTCTCAGGCTTTGAAAACCCCTGACATGCCATGATGCCATGTATGTCATAGACCTGCTATTCTCTGACTTTTTTTCTATATACTATCTATCTACTATAATTTTTAATGTTATTTTATGGCATACCATACTATGACTTTTCAATACTTTTTATGACAAACTATACTATTTCTGTTTATGACATAATATACTATAATTTCTAAGAATTTTGATGACTTACTATATACTATACTGACTTTCTGGTGACTTTTTATTGCATACTGTACTAAGACTTTGTATAACATTTCATGGCATACTCTATTTTGACTTTTATGAAATATTATACTATGACTTTTATGACACTATAGAATGACTTTTTATAACATACTATACTATGTCTTTTTACATGCTATACTATTACCTTTAGTTTATGAAATGCTACATTATGACATTATACTCTCATATTGTTCAATTGTTGTTAGCTCTTTTATGGCATAAAGATTGAACATCCAATGCAGAGAATCAACATGGCTGCTGATTGTTTTTCCTTTTCTGACTCATAAGTGTTTATATATAGGCATTTGTACTTTCATTGGTAGCCCACAGCTACACCCAAGCAAGAAAAGTCTTGTTTCTAGCATTACTGTATTCTAAGTATCATCTGTGCCAAAAGCAAAGATGGATGGAAGTGAAGACGCTCAGAGATCACAGCTGGCAGGCAGAGGACTGTTGAGACATGTTGGCAGCACCGTTCGCCTCGCCCTCTGCTGCCTGACCTGATCTCCAAGAGGTCTTTCATGTCTCATTCAGGATCTCTGTGAACATGTGGAATTTGGGAAGCTGTGCAGCGACGCTCCCTAAAGCTTCAGCGGTGCTGAAACAGAGCTCCCAGTCACAGCGACAGTGCTTTCAGGAATGCTGAGGAATCTCCCAACAAGGACACAAGTCAGGCTGTCGGCACAATGCGGCCGCTGTTTGTCCTCGGAGTAAATGTCACCCCAGAGGGAACACCTACCGAACCTGCTCCTGGTCCTCTGTAATAAAATATGCAGCTGTAGCTGTTCCTGCAGCGTGAACAGTGTAGTGCTGACAGATGAAGTGTAAGGTATATTCCCTCAGAAATATGGAGGGAAATCATTTGTGGATGGGAAGGAAGGTAGCAGGCAAAAGGCCAGAGAGGTGTGAATGTGTAACTTTGTAAGCATGCTGCGTGTGATGATGGTATCACTGCCTGTCTGCCTGCTACAGAGAGTGAGCACAAGAGGTTTCCTGTGTGTGTGTGTGTGTGTGTGTGTGTGTGTGTGTGTGTGTGTGTGTGTGTGTGTGTGTGTGTGTGTGTGTGCTTGGCATTGAGAAACTTGGCTTCTGTTTCTCTCTGGATTCCTCTCTTTCCGTTCGCTCAACCTCAACCGCTTGTGTTCTTTTCCAGCACTCTACTATTATACAGGACAGAAGATCCCTATTAAAGGAATAGTTTGTCATTTTAAGAAAATATATTTCGCGTTTTTTGCCGAGAGTGAGATGAGAAGATCGATACCACTCTCCTGTTTCACCCAGGAGGCCGCTGTTTGTGTCCTGTGTGAAACCAAAACTCAATGTTGGCTTATTTCAACAAACTTTTTTTATGTCACTGACATTCGTAGGAAAAAACGCACGAAAAATATCATAATCACGTATGTATGTAGGGATGAGGATACATTTCAATATATATTGTTTGTTTAATCTGTACAAAAATGGAAGTACAACAAGCAGCAATTTGTAGTTTTATGAGGAGTTACGTGCCGGACTAAAGTGACGGCACCTGGCCAAGATATAGTGAGCTGTTCTCAGTACAGGCAATGAGTTTTTCTTTTCTTTTTCTTTTTCCTGCAAGTTCATTGTCTCATTTTCAGATTTTCAGTAAAATATTATAGCATAAAGTAAGTTTAACTGATAAAGAAAGCAAATAAGTGTATTTTCCAAAAAGTCAACCTATTCCTGTTTGGAAAGCTTGTTACACATGATGGAAACTTTTCTGTACATTTTTCTCAATTTGTCAACCTGTGTAAATTGATGCGTACGCTAATAAGTCTTCAGTGTCCGACCTGTCTCCTGTCTGTAGTACGGCAGATTAGCAGTTCCTTGTATAACACGTGTTTTAAGGTTCATTCATGGTTCAGTTTTCAGACAAGGCACCTGCAGTACATTTGACAGCTTAAAGAAGAAACCTGCCTTTAAACTGTTAAAAACAGCTGTTGGACGTATATCTTCCATTTCCAAATACCATTTGTTTTGTCTGACATGTTCACTCAGTTGTTCAGGCTTTAACTGCTTGTCATGGGCCACAAGAAGTTGGCGCCTCCAAGCACCCAGCAAGCTTCGGATGGTGGAAAAGTGTAAATAAAAACTCTGGACAGGTCTAAAACACACATTTTAGACTATAAATTCACCTGACTTGCATGTCTATTAGAAGGACACAGAATTGAACGCAGGGAGAACATGACAACTCCAGATGAAAGAACATTCCTGGGCTGAGATTTGTCCCTGTGACACCGACACGCTGCTGCCTCTGGTGTCATCTATCCCCACTGCACTGCAGACCATGAGCGCCACGTCACACATTGTGCTCAGTCATACGTGGACATTAGGTGGGATGGTCACTTTAATGGTCAGCCTTGGGCTATAAAGTGTCAGGTCAGCCATCGGCTGTGACGAAGGCCCTATGGTCAGTGAACACACCAGATGTAAACATAAAAGCTTTTTACACAAGTGATTTATTGAGCAGCACCACAAAGAAAATACATGCTCACCAAAGACTTTGATTTTACTACTTAAGAACATTAAGAAGGTTTTACAGTCATGTTTTATTATTTGCTTGTAGATTTAATAGCTACCACCAAAAACTTTGCTTTCCTTGATTGATGTAAGTATAAGCTTTTGCATCTGGCGGTCCAGAAGACTGAGAGTCGACAGCTCAGTGAAGCCTGTTCTTTGGCAAAGCAATAATCAACAGGTCAAGTCAAGTTTATTTGTATGGCACTTATAAAATCAACTGGAGTTGACTAAAGTGCTGCACAAGTTAAAGTGAACGGCAGTAAAATAACATCGCCAAAAGCAACAAAAAACAACAATAAATGACAATGAAAAAATACAAGTATGTGCACAAATCTAAAACAGAAACAGACTAAAACTTAAAATAAAAACAATACCATAAAGTATTAAAGTGTTAAAACCACTAAGAGGCCATTGAAAATATGTAAGCCTATGTGCCGAGCTTTGACTTAAAAGTGTTAATAGAGGGGGAACATTTGATCGAAAGCAGAAGGCTGTGGCAAAGCTTTGGAACGTTCTCCCTTATCCACTAGCCTTGTGATCGCGGAGACAAAAACAATTGTTCTGTGGATCTAAAAGACCTAAAGAGTTGGAGTAGGGACAGATATTTGAAATGTACAGGGTCAGTGAACTTCCTCTTTAACCCCCGACCCCCAACAACACTCTCAGTCACATTTTCAGACCCATACTCTCACACTTTCCAAGATGATTCATTTAAGAGAACCAAAATGTTCCTCAGGGTCCCACTTTTTCACGTCTAGAGAAACGACTGTCATGTTCATTTACATCTGAACACTTTTCCGGGAAGTGCATTATTAGTCTGTCACTACATGATGAGGGAGAGAGGAAACAAATGAAATGAAAGACACCAGGTGACCAGCTGCCTGTGTTTGACTTTCTTCATAAGTATTGAGTGTTTGTGCAGGATTCTGTAATGTATGTCATTACTGGTAGCTGTCGGGGCTGAGCTCCTTCATCGTGGAGGATTCCAGAAGAGTGAGTTCACGCTGGGTTTGTGTGAGCAAGCATACCTTAAATTTCCATGGAAATGGTGCAGTGGCACTGAGCACAAGTCAAAGCCTGTAATAGCTCCATATTGTACAGGGTTCATCCCATAAAATACATTTGTACATTAAAGGAATACTTCACTCACAAAATGTTCATTCGTATATCAATTACTCACCCCATGTTACCTTGAATTCTTGAAGAAAACTACTTTCTTGTATTCCCCCGAGGTGAACAAAGAATAAAAAAACGGAGAAAAGTCTTGATGAATGAAAGTAATTATATACAAACTCATGCAGTATGATCCAAGTCTCATTTATCCAGTCGTATGGTCTCAAGCAGGCTCATCCATGCAAGTGTTTTAGAGAGTAACGTTTTTAGCAAAAAGGCATGTGATCGTGACGTAGCGAGCATAAGACTGGATCAATGAGGCTTGGATTATACCGCAGGAGTTGTGAGAGAGTTTGTAAATAAATGTTTTGATATAGTTTTGCTGTTGTCAATTCATAAAGACTTCATTCACCGCGGAGGCATGAGAGAAAAACAGTTTTCTTCAAGAAGTCAATGTAACACAGGGTGAGTAATTGATATACAAATGATCCTCTAAGGTGGTGAACAAAGATGAAGATCATGGTGGGCCGGGGGGGGGGGATCAAGACTTCAGTGGCTGTTCAGCTGACATGCTGTGAGGCCCCACGACAGTTTCTGTAAGCAAAAGGGGATTTATTAACTGGATCACAGGGTTTTCTCTGGACTCTTTAATCTGATAATTGGCTTCAGATTCAAACAAGCCATCTGAGCCTTAAAACGGTAAAGTGGACATTTTATAACAATCCTGCAGCTCCGGACCAGACCCTCTCATCACTTAGAAACAGCAGAGCCTTTTTTAGAGAGCGTTTTTTTAAGAGAGGGACTGTGAACACAAAGAATGTCCCCTTTCTCCTCTCCAGCTCCAGTGTTTTATGTCCCCTTTTTTTCCATGCGGATATATTTATTGCTTCTTCCCCCCGTCTCTTTTCATCAAAGCCCTCCCATCCCATCTGTCTGTCCCCTCCTCATCATCAGGTCATAACAAGAGCGGACATTTTCCACATTTTCAGTCCACGTGTTGTTGCAGCACTTTACAAAGAGCTTCATCTGTGCCAGGTATGATCTTTTCAGACGTTATATTTTCCTCCCTGATAAATATCTCATCCTCCTGTTGAGCAGATACCCCTCCCGCCGTCCCTGGTGCTCCTGCAGGGCCTTGTGGGTACGTATTCAGCCCGACTTCCCCCTCGGCATGATGTAATTTCAATTTGGCTGCATGAGCTGTAAGAGGAAAAGAAAAAAAAGGAAAAACACAGTTAGCAAAAACAGAACTAAGGAATGCAAACGGCAATGAAATCCATCAGGAGAGATGTAGAGAGTGTGTCTCCTCATATCTTTAACCAGCCTGGGGAGAGCGAAGTGTGTAGGAGATTCTGCTGTTGAGATTGGACGTCGTCCCAAAAGATATTTAGTCACACCTACCTTTGGGCTCCCATAACAACCTTAAAACATCTCTTCGGCCTGGATACATGGAAAGGAGAAGGGCATCTGTTGGCTTAATCAAGTGATATAATAGTGACAACAGGAATTATGGTCCCAAAGGGCAAAATAAATCAACGTACTGCTATTCAGTCACTGATAGTCGAAATGCCAGTTCTCTGTAGAAGAATGTTGGCCACAGATGTGATATATCAATAAGATAACAATTGCATTTGTAAATGTTATTTCTCAGTTAAGTGATATTGAAGAAAAACATATAATATATAATATCTTATTATTTGAACCAAACCCTACAATCTTTGACTTTGTTTGCTTTTAGTTTCATTTTTTATTACAAATATTATTCTTGCTATGTTAATCATGACTGTGAACCAATCTTGAAACTGAAAACAATGGTGTCCAATAGGGGAATTAACAAAAGCAAAGACTTTTTATGTCTCCAAGTCCTCAAGAAAAAATACTTTCCACACAACCTCCCAGTATGATGAGAAGATGATAAACTCAAGAACGACAGGCACGACCCAAGTGTGAATTTTAACTGATACCAGAGGAGAGAAATGACTCAAGCAATGCAGGAAATCTTGTGAGATGTGCAGTTGCTTGGTGAGACCAGAGAAAATACAGAAGTGTCTCATCATCTGTGATCCACAGTGACACTTGAAGTGAAAGAGTCTGCATTTGAGACGGCCACGCAGCTGTTACACATTGTGGAAAATGCAAACGTGTTAGCTTCATCACACCAATATGGTTTGAATATCGAGAAACCATCAAACAAGGCTTTGATAGAAACGCAACGTGGGTGATTGCAAAACATCTGACCACATTAGATGGATCAAACTTCCTGAAGCCGTTTCCATGGAGGAGACAAAGAGCATTCAGGTCATTTCAGTGGAGGAACAAATCTGCTGTAAAGAACTCTGTAAACAGACCCAAATATTTACAGCCTTAGAACGAACATTCCCGCTGACACTCTGCTGTGCGAGTCTCTCCTTTAAGCGCAGAGACAGATTGATGAGATTGCTGCTGAAAACATACTCTTACCTCCCACATGCTTGTCCCTGTTTGACCCTTTAAGTATGTGAGTATGATCCTCTGTCAGCTCCCAGTCTACCTGAACTGAAATGTCTTGGCGTGACCTTTACTCCCACGAAGGAAACTCCAAACATATTGAATCTATTATTTTACAAGCTTTGGCTATACATTTCTTTATGTTCCTTTAAGAATATAAAGTATTCCCCAACAACCTAACCCTATCCCAACAGTAATCATGTATGTAACCCCAAACCCAGAAACTTTCAGGTGTAAATGTTTATTTAACTAATGGCTGGTTAGTTAAATTAGCATACATTTGGAGTATCGTGTTTCTGGCCATCTGACGAATGCAAGGGCCAATATTTACTCTCCTTTTAGCTCTGTTTTTGGTCTCCACCAACTCCTGAGGAATTTCCACTGCATGGTACGGCACGTCTTTACTCAACTTGAATCGCTCTTTTTTACAAAGCTTAAGTTGTGGATTAGTAACCAGTACTTTTGTACACCTTGGTGAGTTTCCAAGTGAGCTGAGCCGGTAATAGAAGGTGAAGTTAAAACACTGCAGGCCACTGACTGGGCAGAGAGAATCATCACTCGCGCAACACGGGACATCCTGCACAAACCCTGCGCTTTTAATTAGCCTCAATAGCGCCCGCAATCTTTTTATTCACTCAACCCAGATTTTTAAAGATTTCAACCCGCAAAACTAGGCTGTACACTACTGCTGCACAATTGCAGTGGAAAACTAATAAAGAAAAGGACCTGGTACTAAAACTGAGGTGAGTTGAGTCGAGCCGAACTGTGGAAATTAGGCTATTTAGTGCTGGGCAGGTAGCAAACAGTTTGTCGCCAGCATTGTTAATACTAAAATTGACTTTAAGTCACCTGAATATATCCTAGTTAGACAAAGTAAGACAGGATACTTTGATAATGAAGTTTAGTATCAGCGTAAACGGTTCTCCAGGCTGAGGAAGCACCTGAGTCCTGAGTGGAATGTTCCAGAATGTTCCGGAATGTTCCGGAATGTTATCTCCACAGTTCTTTGCTCCAGAGAACTCACAGAGGACCCACCCACAGGAACAACCCTGTTGCTAGGTAACGAAGAAGCCTTGATAACGACCACAGTGTGTGTGTGTGTGAGTGTGTGTGTGTGTGTGTGTGTGTGTGTGTGTGTGTGTGTGTGTACTTTTACACCAGCCCCCGAGCACAACTAAAAGCACCTTTGATGAATAATAAAGTCTTTCATGCTTATAAGTAACAACCAGGCCGGTTAATGGTTCTTTAGAGTTTAATTTAGGTGTTTCTCATGTTATTACGTCACTTTATTACTTTAATTATTCTTATAATTTGTGGCGCTTGTGGTTTTCATCCAACATGAAGCAACAGGACACGATCCAGATGCAGCTGTCTAACAAACAGAGCTGTGAAGCTGCCACATATCTTCACTCTGCTCTTGTCTGCAGCTGCTAATTTAGCACCTACATGCAATATTAATTTAGTGACAGCCCTCTACAACAAAACACAACAGCAGTGTACATAATCACTGTCAGGCTCGCTAAGGAGAGATATCCTCGGCAATACATTAAACAACTAGTGTGTGAACAAAGAGACAGGGCCCTCTTGTTTACACGGACACACCTCTCTCCAATTAACATTTTAAAGCGTTAAACTATCAGGGTGTGTGTTGATATGCATTCTGTCAGTAAAATTAAAGCATTTTTTCCATTATTCACCTTTTTCTCCCGGATATCTACGACAGGGCTTTTTTTTTATGGCAATTTAATTGTGCCAGAACTGTGCAAGTGAATAAGGAGCTGCGCAAGCCAAAAGGCTGCACTGGGAGTTTTTTCGTGGTTATGAAAGTTTAAGGAGGAAGAGAACATGGCTCCTCTTGCTGCATTCTTTCCTTCATCAGGAATTCACTGAGGTTTGGCCATGTACTTTTTCCTGGAGCCTTTTTCCTGTTCGCCTGGGAGTAGCAGGGCAGCCTTTTTCTTGTCCCTGTGTGCTTTGAACAGAGAAGCCGCAGACTGTTTCAGAGCTGTCCAAGTGCTCAGGGCAACTCCACACCCACACTTTAATCCTGTAAACGCTGCATATCACACAGAAACAAAGCCCACTCCCAGTGTCCGAAACAGACCCCTGAAAGCCGGCGGAGCATATTTTCCTGAGAATAATGCTCTCTATGCAGATCAGCCACAAGCTCGGGTTCAGGGTTTTGTCCCCCTGACTGGTTCCCCCTTTCAGCTGCGGACAGATTGATGAAGCAATGACACTCATAATGGGATTCCAGCATGGCACATCTCTGCTCCGTGCTCAGCCGGAGTTTATTGTTTTTGACCAGCATTTATTAATCCACGGCTGATTGGGGTCTATAAATTCAACAGACAGGAGATGGCACAGAGATTTACAGCCTCTAAAAAGACTTCAGGGCTATGACAAAACATGCCAGCGACAACTGTTTAATTGTTATCTAAAGGTTATTGGCAGACATATAATAAAAGCCCAGAGGACATGAGTGCCTGAGAATCTGGGATGATCACCAAAGCTTTGCAAACGTATGTCTGTTTATAATAAGCGGTAAAATCCAAAACACCCCATGCTAGGCCAAGGAAAACTTGGACGAAAAAGCTCAACTGTGTCTGTCCCCAGGGATCCAGTTGGAAGAGACTTTGAAAGAGACGTCCTGTACCAAATAAAAAACAGTAAAACAGATCATAACTGTTCCAGCTGTCTCCACCTGTCGTACTTTTCTTGACTCACCAAATATTGCAATAATAAAGTTTTTTCCACACATTCTGCTTTTTTCATTTTCTTATGAAATAAATGATTGTGTAACCCTGAATACAAATTACAACAAAAAATGTTATATTCTTTGTACACTGTGGAGCCATGCCAGAGAAACAAAGTTATTCAAAAACAAAGAAGTATTCAAGAGAACACTGGGTGAGTAATTGCTATATAAATGGTCATTTTGGGGATGAAGTGTTCCTTTAAGGCACACTGATCCAATCAAAACCAATTGTTCCCATTTTTCCCCGAAGTGCCTGGTGGCTCAGTGCAGGCAGTGGGACCGGTGACAGCCGTCTGTAAGAGAGAGCGAGGCACATGAGGCGTCTGCGGTGGCCAAAGTCTGATCTCAGTACAGACGAGTCTGGGCTGCAGCTGTGTGTCCTCACGTTCAACTCCCATCCAGATCCAGATTGATACCACCATTACTCAGCCAGGACCTTCATCCACTGACACTCGGACATAACACTGGGATGAGAGCTCCTTATCTGTCTGTTTATTGATGCATCTGCATTATGTTTCTATACATTCACAATTCATACACAGCTGTATTCACTGAGCTCGTGTAAAGTAATGACTGAAATGATCCCAAGCTAATTGTAATTAAAACGCAACTTAATTATTTGTAGAATATCTTTGTTTAAATATGTAAAGAGTTATGTCTACTGTTATTTAAAACAGTAGATAATAGTTTAATGAAGTACATCAGTTGGATTTGAGCTTTAAGGTTAATTAAAATCATTAAATATGATTAAAAGTGGACTTTGACAGTTCATTATGTCAAAATCAGTTTGACTTGTCATGTGTTTTGGCTTGCTTTGGTCATTTTGCATATTATGATTTGTATTTATACCAAAAAAACTTAAAAAACATATTTCATCACATTGAATCTAACCAAACCCCAAAAACATTCAAAAGACGTTTTCCTCGTGTTTTATGAGGAAGGAAACTCGTTCAATATGTCGACAAGAAACTAAAGACCAAAACCACAAGAAACTTTGCTGAACTCAAGCGGTTTAACGTCCCACCTCGCTGCAGTGATGGAGTGTTGAACCTCAGCGTGTCTCGGTACAGCATGACATCCCTGTTGGGTGTGCTTACAGGCAGAAAAGTATGCAGGGTACCTTTAATGTAGTCTGAGTGTATTTTCTCTTTCATGTAAAAAGAAAAGAAGCTGAATTCGTATTCTATTGTTTCTGTATGTTGCACTTTTGTTTGGCTTATTTGAAGCTGTTGTTCTGCACTTAAAGGATTGTACCTATTTGAAACTAATGTACTTGTAAGATTCTTGCTGATCGGAGTTGTATCCTCGTGATTGTTGGCACTTACTGTAAGTCGCTTTGGACAAAAGCGTCAGCTAAATGAACTGTAATGTAATGTAATGTAATGTTTCCCATCATGTCCGGGCCATTTAATGTCTCTATACGAGCTTCTGTCCTGCATACAGTATGTGTTGCTTTCATTCTCTCCTCTCATGCGGGGGCCATGTATCCAGAAGGTGTTGGTGAATTATGAGTCTGTGACTTGGCAGGGTGTTGAATGACTGTCAGCTTGAAAAGCGTCGGTTCACCAACTCCACAGCAAAACCAAAGGAACTCCACTCATCCGCCAAGTCCCAGATGCCCTCTAGTCACCCACAACAAACACCCCGAGGACACATGAAAGCCTCAGAGGTTTTAACCTGAGCTGCGCTGTCATTAGGTCCCCTAATATGTTGCTGATTTCACGTTGCACAAAAATAATCGCACAAAACCACCTCGTAAAAGATAAACCAGGAATGTGTGTTCTTTCCCAGCGTTGCGTTTTACAGTTGACAGCTGCCTGTTACAGCTCCTAAGTGAGTTTGAGGGATAAGTGCCTTGCTCAAGGTTATTTTACATCTTCCCAGTGATTATGGAGATACAAAGCTGCAACATAAACCTGGTTCTCTACCTTGTAAGTTGATTATCGATTAATTGATTAGACTAGTCTATATATAGACTATAATAGAATTGTCAACTAAAATGCAAGAACATTTTCTAGTTGCAGTTTCTCCAATGTGATAATTTGTTTTATTTTTATGTTATTGTAAATGGAATACTTTTTAATATTCCATATAGGGCTCATTACATGGGTTGAATATGGTCTCAAACATATAAAATGCAAGTCCCCATCAAAAGGTATCCAATGCACACTGTAGGGTTTCCTTTTGAGTTTTGGATTGTTAGTCATTTGTCAGACATGCAGTGACTTTATGAAATTATAATAATATATTTTCTGCCCTAAATGTACTCTGCAGTGTCCTTAGATTACATTTGCACCAGCAACAGAAACAGCAGTGCATACCGTTTAGGACACAGTCTGGGAGCTCTTAAATCATATCTTTCTCTTCCTGTATATAAAACATAAATATGGAAACAGTGAGTGAAAGCACCACAAACAGTGTGAACCTACTGCTCATAAATCAGACACATGACAGCTCTATAACAATGGACTCCACCTGACCTTTCCTTGTTGCTGCTCTCAGCACCAGAGCTGCTGCCGGGCGGTGTGAGTCCCCAGCAGGGCTGAAGAAAAGATCACCGCTGTTTCAACACAAAACAAGGGGAGAAACAAATAGAGGGCTGCAGGGAAAACCTGAAAGTTAGCATAGCACATAGCAGTGGGTATTTCTATTGCATTTTGGAATATTGCAGAAAATAAGTTCTGAGGCCAACAAAAGTTTATGATACTTACACGTTTTGTTCATCAGCATAATCTTCACAAATGAACAACACTTGTATGATTTTTTTTAAAGCGTAAATGCAATCGGCAGAAGTCATTTCCAGGTTTTAGGCAAGGAATATATAAATATTTGATATATTATATACAAGGAACATATAAATATTGGTTTTAGAACTCATTCCTGCAGCAATCAATCCCAAGTGTCAGAGTTTGGTTTATTGCATATGGCTGTTTAAGTTGTCATTATCCCAGAGAGGATCAAAAAGCTTGATGAAGAACATGAAAATAAACAAAACACAAACACGTGGGAGGCGCGTGAGAGCAACAGCAAGAGGTGGTGTTAGTGGTGGAGTTGATTTCATGTGGTAACTGAGCCGTGTTTCTTTTAAAGAGTCGCCCAGACGCCATGTGACAGACAGATGGAGCGTTAAGTCGTGCCTCACACAGACAGCTTTGGCACTGCAGTGACTGAGCATGATGAAGGTTTGAAAGACGGACGAGAGAAGACGCTACACTGTCTTATCGGTTATAAAATCTTGATAAAAACACAGATTTTCTCAGCCAGCCTCCTCCTTCACAGCTCTCCCTCACTCCTCTCTCTGTGAGGCCTTCACAAAGAGACGTGGGACTTAGTCCACCCTCATTTCTTTATTCATCCTCCAAGTTCAGGTTTTCTCACTCCGTCCTCTTTCTTCTAACTTTGGCTGTAACACCGGGAAACTCTAAAACGTATCCAACAATCTCGAGCAGGGAAGAAAGTTAACATTCAGCTTTGTCTCCCAGCGCTCCATCATCCGATACTCTCTTGTTGGGCTGCAAACGGTGTCAGATTCAACTGGGTCAAGGCGTGGAGAAGCAGAAATGCTGCAACTGTGTAAGAAGAAGGTGAACACAGAGAAAGATCTGACAATCTGGGTGCGAACACATAATCAACCAACAAATACCAGAGGTTTGGATTCCAAGTTTGATGATTTTAGACTCAAATTGACTAAATCAGAAACTGACTCCACTTGGACTTTAGCCTTTTGACTTGAAAATACTTGAAACCTTTCCCCAGGCCCGACGATTAAAACGTATGTTATTTAAAAGGTATTCATTTCCTGAATTCACTAATGTTGACACTATTCATTCGCAGCAAGTCGATACTTAATTCCCCTGATCCACTTAGTTTGAAACAATCCAACAGTATTCAATCAAGTTGTAGGAGAGAACCATGAAGCGCTAACGTTACGTAACTCAGCGACAGTTGCAAAAAATGTAACCAAAGATCATTTTGTCAACAAAAAAAAAATACAGAACGCAAAAATGAAGGTTTATCACCCATCCTTTTTGTGATATTCAAGGACAGGATATCGAGACGTAGTCGTGGAGGAGAGGGGTTGCAGTTCGGTGGCCTGAGGATCTCATCGCTGCTCTTTGCAGATGATGTGGAAGTTTGGGGTTCCTTACTGGAGCTGCTGCCCCCGCGACCCGACCCCGGATAAGCGGTAGACGATGGATGGATGGAAAAATTGGATTTGAAATTGGCATTACATTTAGTGAAGAGTGCATTATCACTTGTTTAGGACTCCAAACTCAAAGATAAGGACTTTGGACTTGACGTTTGGACTTGAGTGCAAAGACTTGAGACTTATTTGTAACTTGTAAAACAATGACTTGGTCCCACTTCTGCCAAATGCTGATTCCTGTGGTTTCTTTGTGTATCCAGAGATAAAGGTTGCTGCAGCAGCATGTGCAACATATTTGCTGCGCCCCACATGGTAAATGGCGCGTGGGAGCGAGGCCAGGTATCTTAATCCCCATCACCCTTGGGATTCCCCACCAAGAGATCCCATTAGTGAGGATAAAAGCTGTAATGTAGTCCGGAGAGGCTCCGTGCAACCCCCACAGGCCAGCGGTGACCTCCATCTGATCCCTCACTAACTGGAATTACAGCTCAGGCTCCAGCAGGCAGTGTAAAAGAGCAATGAACTGTAAAGCATTTTGATGTCTTAATGAACAACATACACACAGCAACAAGTCCAATAAAGGGCACCTATACATTTGAAAGGAGCAGCAGTATTAGCAGAGCCCATAGAAACAGCTTCAAACACTTGAAGCGTGGAGGAGAGGAGGTAAACTTCAACTTCAAACACTTTGAAAAATAATGTCAGTAGTTAGGAATGAAGCTGTTTTACTCCACAATGTTATTAAATAATAGAAATAGTAGCTCTGTTCGTCTTAATGTGTTTTTAAGAGAGGAAAACGCAGTCTCGCATGTTGAAACTGAGGAATCTGAAACCTACATTCTTCTCAGACATACAGTACAGAACATAGCCCTGGGTCAGCATCTGGTGTCACTGAACAATAATCACACACAATGTGAACACGTGAAGTAATTCAACGACTGGATCCGGAGATCAGGAAATTTATTCACTTTAATGATGTCTGGAGAGCGATCAGAGCGGGTGTCGGAGCGTGAAAATGGAGAAATTGGAGACAACTGAACATAAATTGTAAACTTTCATCCTGAACGTAGACGGGGATGAAAAGAAAAAGGACTGATCACGTGTGATGGACTCAGTTAATGATCCATTTTCATGATGTCCAAAATCTAAATGTTAGTAATCAACATAAGAGGGAAACAACCCGGGGCGAGCAGCAGGGACACAGTGATTACGTCAAATACAATGATCGCTATAATAAGCAGAAATTAGATTTCAGATCCAAGTCGTTGCATCATCGCAGGTACACAAACGAAAGCGGGCTGTGATCAATCGTTTGTAAGGGCTGAGTCGGACTTCTTCTGGACTGCCTTCGTTCCACGTTCTGGCCTCAGTTCTGTGCGTAATTACTTTGGTATGTTTTCCTTCATAGCTTATTTTGTGCTTTTGATTTTAAGTGAAACTCGAGGAAGAAATGTTGGTGAGGAGCCAGCGCCCTCGAGTGAACGCCTGACACAAACAAACAATGAGGACTCAGTTTCCTGAGCCAAGAAATCACAGAGAAAAGTGAGTGTAAATGAAAAGATATGTGGATGTTTGTGCATCATCGGTGACCTATGTGCCAGAATAGAGGATAATTGATCAGTGGACACTTTATAACGTGCTGATCATTACTCAAAACTGTACATCTGTTTGTCACCTTTAACCTTCTAAGCTCACATTGAAATGGACTTGGATACACTTTATTTTATTAACACTTGTTTATTTAGATTACATCCTGTGTAATTACTTATATGAAATACTAACTGGGAACCTATACTGGGTCACGTGTGTAGATACAGGGGAAAAACTTTGTGTTTAAAAGCAACTAATATAACTTAAATCATATTTGACCTCTTTTTGAATTACTCTGTATCAATTCAACTATTATGAAGTGAAGTAATATTATTACAAATTGTGTAACAGAAGAGATATTGTTATATAGAAAAAGCATATTATACTTTTAAATAAATCATACCACAACTCATTTCATAATATAATATAAAGCTCTTCATGAAGGGACATTTGGGCTGAGCCTGTTGGTCCGCTGTAATGAATTAATATGTACTGGGTAATTCACTGTATTGTACCTTTGCACCTCCCTGTAGATACGCAGTAAGTATTTCATGTATAGTATAGTAGTCTAAAGTGTTACATTTTCAAATTCTGCACAGATTAAGTATTTTATACCCCAGAGTATATTACATTAATATATTATTTAAGTGAGACATGAAGGCAGATAAACATTTGTGGAGAAAGTGTGCAACACTGGATGCTTTTGTACGTGAAACAGGAAGTACATCTGCAACACACACCACAGGGGCTGCAAACACGAGTCACATAAGTCAATATCCCCGTTTTCTACTCCAATGTCTACGACGCATTAAGGTGCTAATAATGAATCAAAACATTTTTACTTTTGTGAAAGCAGACACACAAAAGTGTTACATATTACCAGTCGTGACGCTGGTATTGTTTTCACCTTGTGAGTCTGTGTGTGTGTCATCATGGCAAAATGTGGTGAGGTAATACAAATGATTATTTCATACAAGTCATAAGGTTTTGTCATTTCTGTTTCACGCAGGTTTCATAGCAGTACATTTTCCATCCCCTGCTGCTCAGTAAGGCTGAGAGATATTTGTGTATGAGCTCTGGACGTTTCTTTATTGATATTGTTGTCAAAGCCGTAGCTCTTTACAGTCGCACATTACAAGGAACTGAGGGGCCATCTGGCAAAATAAACGGTCAAATGAAAAGAGGTTAACTGACCGCGCTGTCTGTCCTTCTGTTACAGCTTGGTTATGGAAACAGTAAAGCTGTAACACCTCCTCCTCCTCTACACACACACACACACACCTGGTCAAAAGTCCTGGTTATGATCCCGTCATCTGGACACAGAGAGCCACATAAACAAGTGTCCTTTTCCCAATTAGGAGCAGAAGGAGGTCCCGAGATGAAGAGAGACAGCAGCAGCTTCTGGAGTCAGCATGAAAGCTGCTCATTTGCTAACAGCCTGCTGGGTTAATTCAACCCCTGCATGAGTGTGTATGTTTTCACACTGGCCTACTGAACTCTTTCATTTCGTGCCATCAGAGGACCTCTGCTGTGGACAAACAGACTCAGAGGAACGCACACATGATAACACACATGCAGAGTCACGACCACACGTTCACACTTCATCCTGAACACTGAGGGAAGACGCTCCTTTTGTAATAACTTTGTTCTGGTTTGAGTTCTAACGTCCTGTCATTGTCCGCGCTATCAGTAGCCTGTCCTCCGTGTGCTGTGTGTGCTGGCTTTTATGTTTGTGTTCACAGCTGGTTTTAATATAGGAGGCACAGGCAGATATGAAAACAGTCAGAAGCAGTGAAGGGAAAAAAGGATTTAGAGCTGAAAGCCATAAGAAAAAATAACACATATAACACAACCCCCTGTTGATTCAGGCATTCACTTACTTTTATCAGTCCATTCTTAAGCCGAGTTTAAACGGAGGAGCTGTGAAGATTTTTAAAAGATGATATCAAGGCTTAGCTCCTTATAAGGTATAATATGTAACTTTTCCGCATTGAAATGTGTAAAATCAACTTGACTTCTGTTAAAAATGCAGTTGAGTTGTGCGTTATTATCCAAAACCTCAATAAACCTCAAGGTCAAACGGTCCATTTCATTTGGTTTGCGCATGCGACAGCGTTGCAGTTGTCAAGAATCAGTCATTTGGTTATTTTGCTGCAAAATGTTAATGCTAATGCTAATGGTTGTTAAACTTTTACCTCAGTAAAAACTTGATAAGTGACCCCTACTCAGATAAATCCTCACAAGAGCTACTTGTGTAACATACTTGAGTAGCTTTCAATCCTACTTAAGCCCTGTTTAACTCATTTAATAGTACTTCTACTTGAGCAGGACTCTCACACTCTAAACTGCATGACGTACAGCTGCTGTGGGAGTTAAGCCCTCCATATCAGGACTTTAGGGAGCAGCTGAGTGCAGACAGTGAGTATTGGTTGGACCGCAGCACAACCAAGAAACTGGCTGCACGCGTGCTTTGTGTCATGTTGACCGCAGAGAGCAATTCATCCTGTAGCAGAACTCAATGTAGTGCACTTAAGTAGCAAAGATCTCTACAGATTGCCTCCCTCATTTAAACACTGCTGATCACCACTAGACGCTCTTGTGTACTTTCCACTTAACTCTGGTGGCAGTTCAGATAAGAGTGGGCGGAAAATGTGAAGAGACAGAAGGACAAGCTGTTCGACACAATAGCAGGTTTTGGAAGTGCAGTACGCTGAGAAAGATGTGGGTTGACTGCTCTTTTCCTAAGGTACGCTGCCAGTGTCAACTGGAAACCTGGATTTCTTGCAGCTACACGTCAGGAGCAGATTCCTGAGGTCGACGGGAAGAAAGCTTCTGAAAATCAACTCAACAGAATGTTATAAACCTATTAGAGCAAAAGTCCACTGACTTTACATCTTGTCTCACCAAACGGTCTACAAATATATTTTGTTTCCTTTAAGCTTGTATGGCATTTTAAGTTGTTTCTGTCAGGTGCTTCATAAACACGAAGTGCTTATTGTGATACTTTAACTTGTATCAGTGCATTAGTAGAGCCAAAATAAAAAACATACTTCCATCCATCAGCCCATGATGACCTGCTCATTAAGCTTACAGACAAACACCGCCACCTAGAGGTAAGTAAATAAAACTACATCTATCTATCAGACAGATAAACAAAATTCTTGGCACAACTGTGTTATTGCAACTGATTTCTTACTGATTCATAGCCAGCGATCGTTATAATCAGCATTCCCCCACAATGTAAGACCACCTGCTGTATTGTGACTGAAAATCCAGCCTCAGTCTCTTAAAGGGACAGCTCAGATTTTTTGAAGCGGGGTTGTATGACGTACTTATCTATAGTCAGTGTATTACCTACAGTAGATGGCGTTCAGCACGCCCCCAGTTTGGAGAAACAGACAGGAACGAAGGCTATTTTTAGCCACCTAAAAAAATAAATAAATATATATATATATATATATATATATATATATATATATATATATATATATATATATATATATATATATTATGCTATATTTACATTATTTTCTCTGCTTAACCTTGCCCTCAGACAGCCTTTACCAACGGGTAAGTGAAGCTGTTATCTTGCCGAAGCCACCAAACTCCATTGACAAAAACAGTAATTTTACCTCGCAGAACACAGGGGGCGCTGGTCTGTTGCTGCTTCCATCGGTTAGTTTTTTTGTAACTTTTGTGAATCCGATCTAAAAACTTTAAAACAACAAAGTCTCACAATAACCAAAACAAACTAATCGACTGAGGCAGGGGGAGACCAGCAACTTGTGTTCTGCGAGGTAAAATGTCTGTTTCTGTCAATGGAGTCTGGTAATACACTGACTACCTCATACAACCCCACTTCAAAACTCGACAGAGAAATTTTATTTTTATTAAATTTATATTTATCATTAATCAGACTAAACAAGATATTTCACGATGTTATCTTCGACTCTGGGAATACTTCAGTCACAGCTTCCCAGAGGTTTGAAAGACTCGATAATGAAAATAATCATAGCTACAGCTGTCTTTTAGTTGCCATTTGAGAAATAGTAAAAAATAAATCAAGAGAAATTGCCTTATTTAAAGATTTATTAATTTATAATACAAGCTTTTATGTAGACCACATTGATTTTAGTTTTTACATTTATTCATACTGAGCTAAACTTCATAGCAGTGACATTGATTGACAAAAACACAAACCAAAGGACACTCAATGGAAGGAATCAAAAGGTTTCCGACTGTTTCTGAAGAAACCGCAGCCCATCAACCTGCACCACCTTTTTTTTAAGACCACATGCCCCCACTAGTCCTCATACAGTATGCCACGTGCATCACACACCCTCAGACACACTCACATACAGACTCACCCACACTAAAATTTAACAAATACCTATACACAAGATAAAAATCGATATATTTAAATTTCAATATTAATGATATTACTGAATTCCACGATAAAAGGCAAACAAGAAGTAAAGACAGCATCCAAATGAAAAGGAGGTGAAACACCACCAAAACATTTTACTTTTTACTTTCATCCAAGTGGGAGAAACTTTGCCCCTGCTTCGATCTCAGTGTCCAGTAGAGGAGGGTCTCACACCAACGACAGTCCTCCCTCACATCTTCAACCGCTTCTTCTGTCTGCGTTTAACTGGCCCGCGGCGTCGGCTCCCGTTGCCAGGGAACATCGACAGCCTAGTCAATAAAGTCAAAGCCAGAGGTGCGAACACGACACCTGGTGGCACCACAAGCAACCCGCCGACTCCATGTTTTACAGTCCTTTCCCGTTTGAACCTGAACGTCCCCTCAGGTGTTTACTCTTCCTAATAAAGGTATTTTCGCCATTGGTCAATTTCCAGGAACAAACAGGTGTAAGGTAATGGCACAAACGCCACTGGTGCTGATACAGACCGCCCGATTCAGTTAGTGAGAAACAGTCTCATGAGGAGGATGGCACATTTTCTACCACATGGGGAATCAAGGTCCGTTTCTCTGACCAAAAATAAAACAAAAAACAAGTTATTGGGGGAAAAGATGATGGCGATGAAACACGATAAACATTTCTGAATTAACAAACTGGTTAAGTGCAATGAGAAGGTTAACGCCATTCAGTAGGGGAAACATCCATGTGACTAGTAGGGAAGGGTAATAGCCCAAAACTCCTTTACAGCAGCTCTGTGTCCATAAAGAAGAAGACGTCCCGGGTATTTTCCACTACGTATGAGAGCTCTTTAAAACTTGTCAAGGTCCGTGAGGGAGCACAGGGTATCGTTTAATGTCATGATCTTCAAATTAAAAATAATAACACAGCAAATTCTGCCGACACAGTAGAAGTTTTGGGGGGGAAAAGTGAATATATTGGCACAAAAAAAAAGCCTCAGATTGGAGAAGCGTTCAACCGAAAGCGGTTGAAAGCTCCAACCAGACTTCCTGTGATTTATTCCAAATCCCCAGCCGACAGGATGACAGGCAGGAGAGAACAGGGTGTGTGCATGTTTATATGCGTGTGTAATGTGTGCGTGTGTGCGTTTGTGTGTGTGAGGTTGGGTTAGGGGGTCGTTTCTGTTTCTTTACAAGAGGAGGCAGCAGTTGCTCTCTGTGGTTTTTTCTCTGTTCCTTTGACCTACGAAAGACAACAGACATGAGGTGAGAAAAAAACAGTGGCAACTGGAAGAAAGCACGTATCGCTCTGCAGACTTTCTGTGTGGGATAAGGTTGAGGTTAGCAGCCGTAGCAACAAAACGCCTACTGCATGATGTATATGAAAGGTCAAACTGCAAAAAAGCAACTGATCAACTTCTGCGCTCCGCCTGGGCCGACACATTGCTCTTAAAGGGTAATAACTACATAACTAATCTCTGCAACACTCAGCAACTCAAACCAAAACAATCTAGATTGAAAAATAGCACTACAGGTAAGAGAAAAACATTTCTTTATCTTATTTTGGGGTGAAATGTCCCTTTAAATTCTGAATACAACACAGTTATCGGTGGGCTCGTGTTGCATTTAACGATTATTTTCCACCTGTATTTATCAGGCTTGCTCATGTGTGAGAGGCACACATTGGGGCTACAGGCAGAACCCTACTTGACCTACCACTACCAAAATCCCACATGATACCTCGTCCTGTATGATGAAAACAATATGAGACTAAAGACGAAGAAAAGATCCTCACCATGAGAGTTGGGCTCCGGGAGGGTCTCTCTGGCAACCAAGTGCATGACGGTCGTTCGGCCCGGTGGCAGCTTCAGAGCTTTCAACAAAAGAAATACACCTCATTATTTATTTAGCTACATTTTACAGGATCATCCTATGATGGAAAACCCTATTAAGTATACGATAAAAGATTCATGTGTATGATAACGTTTTCAGACAAACAATCGTGGTTTTAGTGAAAGGACAACACTTGGAAGACTCCTGTCACTATGACAACGGATGTGTTAATTTAGTCACATCTTGCATCTGTGATACTGAATTAGGTCATAATGCTGGTTTAAGTCAGTGCATGTGTGAATCAATAGTGAAAGAACTTTTCCTGGCCATTTATTCACTATATAATTGTATATGTTTTATAATCTTGCCGTTTTACCTGTGGCTTTTCATCCCTATTGTTTAGCATGAATATAATAAATCTAACAGGAACCAATTCAACCATTAGCTTGACAGCCTTAGGAGAGCTTAATGAAAACTCATTTACGTTCTCCAGAGCTGTTTTTTGTAGCGATCCTCTGATCGAAACCTGCCGGTTGTCAGAAGATCGGTCTCATACATACGACTTTTAGTCACTTTTAGTTTACACACGTGCCGAATGATTGTTTACGTACACATAGCGGCACAGACAGTAACATCGTAACGTCACATCCACACACATCCACACACACATCCAATGTCCAATCATTTTCATTTAGAGATTTGTTTAAGTGAGAGAAAGTCATCAAAGGAAAAGAATCAGCAAACAACTGTAATCGGCAGGTCAGACTTTTAAAAACAAATTGGGATCTGTCAACAAAATTGTGATTGATGCATCACTAGATTCAACTTCCAGGCAGGTTTTTAGTAAGTTAGACAGTTAAAGGTGCCATTTAATGTGGTCAGAACTAGTTGGTGAAGGTGGTGGTCTTACCTCCCAGGGTAACGTTGCCATGAAGGAAGCGTCCCTGGAAGATGAGGCGCAGTATATTGGGACTGCTCACCCTCTCCTCCTCCCATCCTGTCAGAGAAACAAGTGCATCACTTACTATGAGCCCAAACAATAACAGATCTTTGATCTTTTATTTACATAAACACATAACATAAATCTCTATAAAGATCATTTCATTGTGCTTGATATCAAAACTGTGACCAAGATTTACACCGAGTGAACATTTTACAGTTATAACTTTAAACTTTTAATCAACTGTAATCAGGACATTGTTTCTTAATGATCTTAAACCTAGTTTGGCATCTCTGTGCTGCAATGATTTGTTATTATCAGCCAATATGTACATCGATGCCAATAAATCTGCAATAAATAGCTGATATATGTGCTAGGTTTATTTATCGATCTAGCTCTATTGTTTACTGTTCTCAAAGCAGTTCATTAATAATATTATACTAATATCATATATACTTATATTTGCAGAAACGGATAATAAATGTGTCAGCAAAGATAGCGACTGAATCCGAAGAACTGCTTTGTGTGAAGAAATCAAATATATAAAACCGACACACACAAAACAAAATACTGCAAACTGAATCCTATAAAAACGTACCTTCAGGCCAGTTCTCAAATACATGCTTGGCGATGTCTGTGGCCGAGTCATTTGGGGAGAAAGTGAAGTCTTGTGTTTTCCCACTGACCAGGATGAGGCGGAGGTGCACCTAAAACAACAAACAAAAACACAGCTCAATCGTAGTCCATAGAAATGTTGCATCAAAGCCAACACCACGCACCAAACTTCCATTAGAGCTCTTCTTAATTAGTGGGGGAATCCTCCACTTCCTCTAACCTCTTCAGACATGAGGTGACCTTCACAAGGCTGTGAAGAGACAGGCATTCCACTCTAATTAGATTTATCCACACCAGATCTCCACCCTTTGACTGGGCGACTTCATTCACTGAGGGCTTACACTGAAGTGAGCCCCTGTTGCCAGAGAGGACAACAGATAAGGGTGGGGCTGCCGGGGGAACACTGGCCCTTTAGTTCCAGGGTGCTGCGAGCTCCTCTCCGGGCTGTCGGCCTAATGCGATAACCCCAGGTGTCCCAGACAGCTCTGGGCCATGTTATTAAATTTACATGGCCAGTGCGTAGCCCAGAGGGGGATTGTGCATATGTGTGGGAGGGTCTTTAACAGTGGGGCTTCCTCAATATTTTATCCTCTGGGCAACTACACAAACCAATCTGTTAGAGAATAAATAAATAAATAAAAAAGCAGTCGTTTGCCTTGAAGGCCTAAACATACACTAGGATAACATCAGGATATCCATGTGGGACACTTGTTCCACTACGACATTTAAAAATATCACAAACTTAATCTGCATGCCACGCAAAAACAAAAGCAGAAAAAATGTAATTGATGAAACTATGAACATAAAATGTCTCATATCATCTTATGTGGACTTATTAATAGTGATACAAAGGATCTGTTCAGCTTCTTTCAGCTGTAGGGGTGTGTGAGGGTGGTCTCATTCATGTTGAGACATGTTGAGCAGTGTGGGAGATTTTATACATGGTTCCCCATTTTTAGGACAATAATCGTCAACATTTAGACAACAGGGTCTCTTGACCGACCAAAATCCATCACCTGGCCTCAGTCGAAGCGTGCTAAAGAAATAAGTAAAGACAGTTTGAACTTTAGATGGCTGAGCATCATAAGGGAAGACACCATGTAGATGTCTGTGGGTCACTGACTTCAGGTACTAATAAAAACAATAACAACACCTTCACACCAACTCATAACAAAAAATGTATTTAAATAGACAACGGTGAAACTTTGTCGGGTCTAAACTTGGACACTCACACCTTGTACCAAGAGGCTGCTCTATGATGACAGCTGTGGTTAACCATTAATGATATATTTTGTCTGCCATCTTTCTTATTTAGTCTTAAATCTGGTTCAGGTGCCCTTGTTTGTGTTCATCATATTTAGTCTTCATACTGTTTTTTTACTCAAGTTTTAGTTGGTTTAGTAGGTTTTTTTTGTCAAAGAAAGTTATTTCCGTATAGTTTTAGTCAATGAATACTGTTGACAATTTAGCCTTCTTGAGTCCTTAGATTAGATCTAGCCACTTAATTTCATGTTAACTTAACTTCATTTTGAAAAGTCAGCTTTTTAAAAACCAACATGGCTCAGTTCAACATTTTGTTACAAAACAAAACTCCTCATCTCTTCTCATGACATGATTTGACATCAGATGATTTGCCTCTGACTGCAGTAAATTAAAGCACTTTGTTGTCATTGTTAACTTCAGTGAATTATACAGATACAAATATTTTGTGTCCTCTTTTTTGTCAACGAAAATAAGAGCTTTTGGTAAAGTTTTTATTTTGGTCTTGTATTTTTTGTCAACAACATTGCGTGTTGTCTCAGTTATTGTATAATTACGTTGCTGCCGTCTAGTCATCGTCTCGTCTTAGTCACGGGAAAAAAGTTTGTTGACGAACATATTTAGTCATAGCTTTCATTAACAAAATGAACACTGTTCATTCGTCCAGGATGATAAACATCATCGTTGTTAGTGTATATTTATAGAACAATATGATGCGAGTGGGTGGATTCTGCTTAAATACGTATCATTGCTAATTATGTAAAATATTTTATTGTTTCTTTTTATGTAACTATTTTGGATATATTTGATATTGAGATTTTTGATATATTAATAGATGTTGTCCATTTAAAATGATTAGACTCCTTCCAGCTCCATCTCGTAGATTTCAGGCAGGCATTAACAGCAAAGGATTTGCGGTCATGATTTTATATTAATTTATCCACTTATTTTATACTGTATGTATAGTCAGGTCGTGGCCAGGATTAAAACATCACTTTGACCTGAATTATTGCTCCATTTTGGACCTTAGTCGTCTAATTTATGCAGCAGCAAGTCCTGTTCCTTATTAATCCATTAATCCATCATCTCTAATCAATCATGCTGCTACTCCAAAATATTACTTTTGAGAAAAAAAAGCATCCCGTCAACTAAATCTTTGTACATACTGTATCTGCTCAAGAGTCAGAATTGTCAGAGGGAATTCATTTCCCCAACATTTGCCCTTCTTCTAAAAAGGTGTTACATGAACTTTCTTCGGGTTCACAAAATCACAGAGGAGAGAACAAAGAGACTTAACCACGGGGTGTGACGTCAGGGAGGGACGACCCCACTCTCTGATCTGTTTACCAATACAACCCTTACTCGGTGGTCCCTCCCCTCCCCCCTTTGAACTGAATAACCTCAATGTGGGGTTACATACCCATGCCATCATTAACGAGCTTTGTCCCTTTTCCCGTCCCTATCCCTTTCATCCCCAACAAAATAAAAACAAAGTCAAATCTGCCTGGTTACCCATGGCAACATCGCGCATCACAAATGTTCTTGAGGTTCTCCAATCCAAAGAAAGATGTTAAATCCTTCAGACACTGTTATGAGTTACTTTTTATTTTAGGGTTAAGAGAGCTACCAAAGGCTTATCCATTCTGGTCTCGATGTTGGTCAAGTTTTCTAAAAACATCTGCAAGCTAACGGCCCAGAGCTTCTGCTGAGAGTGATGATCTATTATATCCCACTCTGCCTTGCTGTGGGGTTTCACCCTTATGTAGGTGTCGTAAGCAAAAGCACCAATTTGTTTGAATATATTATGCAAAAATAATCTGACAGAATATAATTAAAAACGCTCATCACAATTTCCAAGAGCCATCTTCAGATGTATTCCTATTAGGATTATCAAAATTGTTGCAAATTCATTTTCTGATTGGATGAACTGAACAAATGCTTTTCCTATTACTCAAATTAGCAGTAAAACAACCAACAATAAGTTATTGACTAAGATGATCAAGTAATTATACATGTTCTTCATTAATAATTAATTCAATTTAGAAAAAAATAAAATGAATAAAAATGAATTTTAACAATTAAATGATTATCAAAATAGTTGGGGATTATTTTTCGATGGAGCTAAGAATCAATTAGTCGACTAATCGATGCAGCGCTGCAGGTGAGAAAGCGTCATGTGTCATTATTAACTAAAAGTTGTACTTTTACTATCATTTCTGATCTGTCTCTAAATGAGTGTTGTCCATTCATTTAGTGGGGGGCTGTGGCCAGGATTTATTAAGAGGGTACAATCAATTGGCATTTAAACCTTGAAAGGAAAGTAGGGCAACGTTTTAACTGAGATTAGACAGATGGCGTTCACAGGAGCAGCAGTCACTGTCCCAGCTAAGTGTTTGTGGACGTTGGCTAATCCATGAATCCCCGCCCCTTCTCCTACCACGAACCCCAAACCCCAAATTATTTGGGGAAACATTTATGTAATTTTACAACCATAATAATCAAGTGTATCATGTCAGAATACCATGCAGCAGCAGTAGGTGTGACAGTCTCTACAATGAAGAGACACATGAGCATCAGCAAACAGATTATCACCATGGCTCTGTGTTGGTGTTGGAAAACAACTTCAGAAAGGTGTCAAACCCTCACTCACCATATCAAGATCCCTTTGGGTAGTCATGGCTCAGTGCGGATGAAGGCCGTGGACGTGGATCAGAGAGGACAGGGCTGGTGTGCTTCAGCTGCTGAAGAAGGGGCCAGAGCCCTGACACAAACAACACAAACACTGTGAGGCTGCTTCCCACATCCTGGCACCATAACTGCACATCACTTATAATCCTTTATCCACCAACATGTTACAACTAACATCATAACGCTGTCAATCAAACGACAAACATGCACTTGATTGATTAGCTACCTGAAATCGTATAAGTAGTGAGGAAACAGGCTCACTTCACTGTGGTTTAGCTAATTAAAATAACAAATTTAGCTTGTCAGGCTACGGCAGCGACGAGATTATCTTTCTAACAGTTAACATTAAGCTAGGTGAGCTAGCGGGCTAATGTTTATTATATTAGCTTGATTTAACCAATGTTGCTAATTAGCTGGTTCCGGGTAACGAAAAAACCAAAATGTTTAACAGCTATATAATGTATCTATCCTGAGGACAACAACTAGCACCGAGTTTCGTTCTGACAGATGTCGAAACTGATCGCTGCGAATATGAAGCCTTCTGCTAACGTTAACATTAGCTCATGTGTTAGCTTATGCCAACCCTGCTATCGCTGCCTAGCCGCGGGCTAGCTGGCTAACTAAATACAATGACGATGTTTGTCCTGTCGAGCTCACCTGCATCTGATGACTTTGATGAAATGTTGCATTCAGTTGAGTTGTCAAATCAGCGAGGAGCGATTTTTATGGGGAAAATATCGAGTGTAGATGGATATCGTTGACTGTGTATCGGTGGCTAATGGACGGGAAGATGCCGGATGTCAGCTGGTTGTAAACACAGAGAAGGACCGCAAATACTTCTGGGAGTTGAAGTCCAGAACGAGGATATTTTACCAAAATTAAAAACTTTGCAGAAACCTTTCTGCTGCTTAATGGGGTTCATCCAATGTGAACATTTTCAATTTTCAATGAATAAAAACTAATATATTACTGTAATATGTATTCAATAATGATAACAACAATAATAATCTTAACAATAATAATATTAATAATAATAATAATAATAATAATAATAATAAAAGAAAATAATCATTTTGGTGACAGACTTCTTCAGGTAAACATTGTTTAATACATTTGAGCTACTCACATGCGTTTCTTACTTGTTACAAATTTAATAGACTCTAAATAACATTACATTTCAACTAAAAACAACTTAAAAGATGGGGTTAAATTAAGAAATGTATCTTTATGAATATGAAATTTCCTTAATAAGTAAAAAAATAGTAGGCTACATAAACTGTTATCATCACATTCAAAATAAGTGATAACATTTACCTTTAAAACTTTTTACATCTGTGTTTTGCACAATACATAATTATTTCCTAAATGTAATAGAATATGGGCAACCATAAAACAGATGAATCATGCTTTCTTATTCAGTCTTGCAGAAAGTACAACATCTGACATTTTATTTACATATATGTTTCATAGATACATTTTGTGCAATATTTTCAGATGCATTGCTCTAAGTTTGTTTGTGATGCAGAATCTAAAAGGAACAAACCATGACTGTTAAATACAGATTTAAATAGTTTTTACTTTGTCTTCTGGGGTCTCATATTTTCTCTTGGGGCCATACATTTTGAGGACTGCAAGACTGAACACTTTTAAGAGCTGTAGATTCAATTTTGTAGACCTCAAAAAGGGGTACATCTCAGAATATAATGAATACTTTATTAAAACAGTAAAATATTTTTGTTTACAGAATCATGTCAATTGTATAAGCCGAAAAATGGCATCTTGATAACCAATTGCCATCCATCAACAAATTGAGGCACCATTAATTAATTTAGCTGCACACTGGCAGCTACTGATAACAGTGATAAGGAGGTGGTGGTTTGAAGAAATAAAGCAATCTGTTGAATTAATTGTTACTGATCTACAGTCTACTGAAATAACGTGTCAGAGCAGCAATCAAAATACATCACAAGGTGAAATTGAAACCTTTTAACTGAAGAGCGCTAATTTTATCAGCAGGATGAGAAAATAATAGGTGTGATAATTGTTTAATAAGGTATAGACTGAGACACATAACCTGCTGGTATAATTGCACAGCCCAAGTTAGTTTACTGTTTCCTGATTATCATAACATGGTGGTTGATTACAAAAAAAAAAACACATTTAACATTTAACCAGTGGTGGAATGTAACTAAGTACAACTTGGACTTACTTTTACTTTACTTGAGTATTTCCATTTTATGCAACTTGTACTTCCCCACTATGTTTTAGAGATAAATATTGTACTTTTTATTTCATTACATTTATTTGATGGCTTACCTAGTTTTTACAACTAATAACATATACTTATATAATATAATACTAATCTACACAGTAGCATACGTTTACAATTGGCCCCACATTGATGAACTACAACATCGAAAGGCTCTTACATATAATTGTTAGTGATAAAAAACAGAATAATATAATATTCTATAATAATATAACACTGAAAGAATCCATTCTGCATAATGAATACTTTCAATTTTGATACTTTGAGTAAATGTTGCTGATATTACTTTTGTGATTTCACTTAAATAACATTTTGAATTCAGGACTTGTAGTAATGGAAGATTTTTAGATTGTTAGTATTTCTTCCTTTACTTAAGTAACGGATTCCTCCCCTGCTTTCATTAAACCAAAGAATGAAATTATATTTAAACATTTACAGTCACATCAAAAAAGACACAATGCACACAGACAGACATGACTGATTGCAAAGCTATAAACTATGTTGCCTATTTTGATTTAAAGGTGAGATAACAATGTGAAAACAACTAAGGCATTACTTACTGATCTTGTCACTTTGTCTTCTAGAGCCCTGTGTCAAAAATGTTTAGTAGTAGTAGTTTATTAATGTTTATTATTTTTACTTTAGATCTTGCTAAAAATGATACATATTTCTTTAAAAAAAAGTCAGGCTTCATCAAATTGCCATACATAAAAAAACAGGTTATATCCCTGCCCAGGAGTAAGTGATTGGTTTCTGGGTTAATCCTAATGAAATGTATTTATTGTCTGAATTCAGTGTGCATACTATAAATGCTTCTTTTGTAGTTTAATTTGTTGTAGTCTATAAGTATCAGTACTCTAATTACCGGTAATAGTATAGCTGACATAAGTGTACCTGGGACTTAGCACACTTCCATAAACTGTTACATAATGCAGCATTACAGCAGGTACATGTTGCCTCACTCAGCTGCTGTTTACGCCTGTGCTGCTGTCACATGTTTGACTCTGTTTCCCAGAAATCCACTCCGCGCAGGCGCAGAACGCGTTGCCTGACAGTGGTAAACAGACGTCAGAAGGGAGTCTTCGCCTCGAGTCAAAACAAAACAAAACAAAACAAGTCAAAAAGATACTGAAGGAGTGAATATTTGGACAGCCACGACGAAAGGAAGTTTTACAAAAGTCATCGCGGATTAAAAACGGCTACTTGGTGGAAGTTATCGGGGTCTTTTCACGGACTTTTTCACGGATTGTAAACTCTGGAGTAGCAGGAGCTTAACCAGCTAACGTTACGGTGGCTATCGTGCTGTTTTCAAAGTGCGGCGGGTGGGAGCCGACAGACCTCCGAGGCAACACAACTTTAACCAACACCCGGGAATCTGCTTTGTAGTTCGTTCACCGAGACCGTGTGGTGAAGATCGGCCGAGCTCCGGGCCTCGGTAGAGAGGCTTTTATAACCGCTTCTTCGAGCATCGTGTGCCGCGGCAGGAGTGTGGAGAGAAACATGGCAGATGGTGACATGCGCCTGGCCGCAATGTGGCGGATCGTGCAGACCTGATGCACGGACTTTACTCACTTACCTTTCTCTCAGCTTCCCACTTTTATTAACTTTAAAAAACACAATTAGTCAGTTAGCTAATCCCGCTCTCCCACACCGTTTTGCCTCGCTCTATATTTCTCTGTTTGTTTAGTCACAGCGGCTTTTACATACAGGCCGAAGAGCTGGCGGCCAGAGTCTCTGCTGCTTTTACACTTTTTTTTGGCAGTTGGCTAACAGAACTGTTGCTAGGATATTCAGCCGTTATATGCTCGTGCACCTAACTTTGATTTAACCGGACTGGTTTGTGACTGTTTGGGTTATTTATTTATTTTAAAGTTTGTGTGGATGTTTCTTTGGCTTATGGAGAGCCCAGACATCACGTTGTTTACAAGTGGAGACGGACAGAGGCTCTCCTGAGAAGATCCTTTGTAATCCCTGTTTGTAGTCTTCATAGCTTTACAGTTTAAAAAAAACTCCCTGGCTTGAATGAGACAGTTTAAATATAAATTGACACATTTGGTACGAAATAATCCTTTATTTTTGATTTATTCCTAAAATATTAAGTTTTTAACTATATAGATACATATACATACATTCCTTGTATGTATGTACGTATGTGTGTGTGTATGTATATATATATAAATATATATCATTTTTTTAAACAACATTTACCCTTGGATAAATATTTAAATTGAGTGTTTATTAACAGGAATGGCATTATTTTGTATCCATATATCTTTAAAATTTTGGTGTTAATTTTTCCGAAACCTCTGTAGATCCAGATGTTTTGGTGCTGATTGCCACTCTGCCACTTTTGTTTTTATTTCATTCAAACAAAGGGACTCTCATCACAGCCCTCCTTCATTCTATATAAATCGGAAGGTTTATGATAGTTACTATTAAAGAGATTATTTGGGTTCCCTAATCTCCAATCTGAGGATTAACCGAGGCTATTGGTGTGTAGAGATTATTACGTCTCCTCTCCAGGCCCCTCTGTTTACACCCCCGCAGTGGCTGAAGCATATTGTTTTTGTCTCAGGGACTGTTTTTTTTTTAACGCATCATCCACTTAAAGTTTCCTTTAACTTTTATAGTTAAATGTTTTGAGTAGTCCATTTTTTTTTTTGATTGAGTGGAAATTCACAGCACCGCCATGGAGGAGTCGGTGCTCCCGATTGACCCAGATTTCGAGCCGCAGAGCAGACCCCGCTCTTGCACGTGGCCGCTCCCGAGACCCGACATCTCGGCTGTCAAACCGGAGGGGGCCGATGGCTCCGAGTCCGCTGCCGGGACCCCGCCCGCCGACGAGGACAAACCAGAGCCCCAGCAAATCACATCCGAGCCCGAGAAGGCTGCGGCTGCGGCGGCCGAGGGAGGGGCCGCGGCCGGCGTGGGCGGAGCCGGCGCGACGCCCCGCAAAGGATCATCCAGGCGCAACGCGTGGGGGAACCAGAGCTACGCAGATCTGATCAGCCAGGCCATCGAGGCCTCACCTGAGAAGAGGCTGACCCTGGCACAGATCTACGAGTGGATGGTGAAGACAGTGCCTTACTTCAGAGACAAAGGAGACAGCAACAGCTCAGCTGGCTGGAAGGTGAGTGTGTGGGAGGTGTTCATGTTTACTGCATCACTTTACAAGGTGGACTACAAGGCTTTACGTGCCATAAGTCATATATTTATAGCTTTCATGTTGCATCATGGAAACACTGGTATGCAGATAACCATCATATTCTTTGGGCTGGACAATATGGAAAAAAAGTACAGCAACCAGAGCAACATATCATGACATATCCCAGAATCAAAGTATATCACAATATTATTTTTGGGATATACTTTTCCTCCTTAAATAGCTTCCTTGAATATCAAAGTATCTAACTTTTTTTAAAGGTATTTCTTTGATGTTCTTCATATTTGACTTAATGATGATGAGCCATCTTACTGTTACTCTTACTGTACCAGTACTTTCAATGTCTTAAATTGTCTTATTTTTTGTTTGTAGTAATGTCTTTTTTGTCCGCCATAGCAATATGCAGTAAGCAATTAAAAATATAATTTTAGTATAATTTATTTCCCGGTGTACCATGTTTTAGATTCAATAGGGTAATTTAAACTTTGGCAGTACCAAAGCATGTTTACTATAGTGATTCATCTTATATTCAACATATTCAATGTTTGATCTAAGGAAGCCCATTCTTAATCTGCAAAACCTACATTTTTCATAATTTCCTGTCCTCTTTCTCTCTGTTTTTAGAATTCAATTCGCCACAATTTATCACTCCACAACAAGTTCTTGAGGGTACACAATGAATCGACAGGCAAGAGCTCCTGGTGGATGCTCAACCCAGAAGGAGGGAAAACCGGGAAAGCTCCTCGCCGCCGGGCGGCCTCCATGGACAACAGCAGCAAACTGCTGAAGAGCCGCATGAGGGCCAAGCAGACCAAGAAGCAGGCGGGAGCCGCCGGCCTGGGGGGAGCTGGAGGGTCGCTGCAGGGCGACGGGAGCACGGGTTCAGCAGGCGCTGACAGCCCTAACTCATCCCAGCAGTTTCCCAAATGGGGGGTAAACAGCAGCAGCCCCTCGTCCCGCGGGAGCCTGGACGACGCTGACATGTGGACTACCTTCCGCCCACGCACAAGCTCCAACGCCAGCACCTTGAGCGGACGTCTGTCCCCCATCGCTCCTGGACAGGAGGACGATGATAACCTGCCAGAGGACGGACTTCTGGGAAGATACAGTGCCAGCAGCTTGACTCCCACCCTCACAGAGACCCTCATGGAGGAGCTTGATCTGATCGACGGCCTCACATTGATGACCGGGCAGCAGGGAGGGGCCAGTCCCAGCACAGCACCACCAGCACCTCCCACTCCACTGCCCTCCGCCTCCACCCTACTGCCCCGCGGCTCCAGCTTCTCCTCCTTCCATCAGCTGCAGCAGTCCAGCCTCCCACAGTCCGCCGCTCACAGCGGGACTCAGGCGTCCGTCTCTCAGTGTGGTAGCAAAGAGCCGTCAACCTTCAGCAACTCCCTCTTCAACCCCATGTCCAACTCCGGCTCTCGTGGGTGGCCATTACACCACCCACGTGCCTTCCAGCCTGGAGGCGCTACTTACCTCCGACTCCCCGCCTCCCAGTGACGTCATGATGACCCAGGTGGATCCCCTCATGCCCAGTCCTGGAGGCGTGGCTGTGATGGGCCTGAGCACATCTGTGGTGGGCTTGAGATCCAAACCCAACCAGCTGCTGTTGGGGAAAGGGCTTGAGCCGAAAACGGTGGCCCCCATGGCGCTGCAGATGCAGCAGCGACACCTTCACCACCAGCAGCAGCAGCAGCAGCAGCAGCAGCAACAACAACAACAACAACAACAACAACAACAACAACAACACCACCAGCAGCAGCACCAGCATCACTCTCAGATGGGGTTGGGGATGATCCTCTCAGGTATTTCTCAGGACCCATCACAGCTCTCTGCCCTCAAAGCCCAGCACGCCGCGGTGCCAGCGGTGGGCTCTCATCACATAGGGCCCATCGCCTCGGCCAACCCCGGCGTGAGCCTGCTGGGGATGAGTCAGTTCGGAGCTCCGTCCTGCTTCCCGACCGGTCAGGACCGACTGCCCACAGACTTGGACATTGACATGTTCACCGAAAACCTGGATTGTGACGTGGACTACATCATCAACAGTGACCTCATGGACGGAGACGTCATCGACTTCAACTTTGACCCCATACTGCCTGGAGGCCAAGGCTACGCCGGCCCGGCCTCCACACAGGGCTCCGCTCACAGCTGGGTGCCCAGCTAGTTCCTCAGCTGAACACACAGAGTCAGACAGGTACATTGATCGCTCTTCTTATACTACTCAATACCACCAGGGTGCAACTATCAGTTATTTCAATTATTGATTTAATGTTTTTTCATAAATTGTTTAGTCGATAAACAAGTTTTGTTTCTTGTTTAGGGCTGCAACTAACGATTATTTTGAATATCGATTAATCTGCCAATTATTTTCTGGATTAATCAATGTATGGTTTGGTTTGTGAAATTTTAGAAAATATTTTTGCATGAAAAATTTGATCAATTGATTATCAAAGTAGTTGCCGATTATTCTTCTGTCGATGGACTAATTGATTTGTCGACTAGTTATTGCAGCTCGAGATATATATTACATTTACAATGATATAAAACTCAAGAAGCTGGAACCAGAATTCTTTTTTGGCATTTTGTCTTGATAAACGACGGAGTAGTTGATCGAAATACATTTTATTTTTAACAACTTTGATAATCAATTATTGTTCAAGTCATTTATTAAAGGAAAAAACGCTGAACATTTGCAATTTTCAGCTTCTCAAATGTGAGAATGTGCTTGTTTTCTCTGTTCATAGCGCTGTAAATTGAATATATCTGGGCATTGGACTGTTTTTTGTTTTTTTTGGACAAAACAAGAAATTATGAGCATTTTATAGACTAAAGAATGTATCTGTTTAGAAAATGATGGTTAGTTGCAGCCCTAAAGCGATTCTTACAGGTCATGTTTTCATTTGATTATCAAAATAGTTGCTTATTAGCTTTCTACGATTAATTGTGTACAAACCATGAACAGCACTACACATGGATTTGATTCACAGTGAGCGATCGATATGAATTTTAGGACATCATGTATATTATCAACACGAATGACCATTTTATGATTTTGTCTTGCAGGAAATGATCTCCAATCAAGGTAACCTCAAACAACAAGACGACCGGTGCATTCCTCCTCCCTGCTGGCTGAAGATACTATTTTTCAAATAAGATGCTTCTCAGACTTTAGAGACAGAACCTCACCCATGTCATGTGCCAAGACATGCGAAGGACGGGGAGGAGCTTCATGCTACTATGCACAATATTTCTCCCTTTCTTCTAACCCGAACTGATGTTTTTTTAAAAGACGTGTGACATGGTGTTTTTAAGAGTGAAAAGACAAATCATTAACTCCCCTCTGCTGGGAGTTTATATTTCAGTTATGTTATGCCAGAATAGCTTTAGGGTGGATACGGTACTTGATGGCTTTGGTATTGAAGACTCAACGGACTGTGCGTTTTTTTTTTTTGGAGAAATGGCCAGTTTTCCATACTACACTAGCATGAATTGCCAGACCAAATGCCGCGAAAAAGTTGCATCACAGGATTGTGTTTTGAACAGGAGGAAGATAAAAGACTGGACGACTGGAGGTATAAAATGTTTGATTCAACATCTCGCCCAATTGTAAACTACGATTATATTTACGGTTTAAATTTTTACTTTAGAGAAAGAAAAGATAATGCATTTGTTTTTCTCTAAAGAAATTTAGTGATTCAACAGTTAAGAGGGTCTGTATTTGCAGTTTGGCAATTTTGACTTCAAACCAGTGTGTTATGGTAGATGTCAGTTAGAGGGTCTTTTTTATTTTTTATCCCTGATGTGCAGTTAAACTAACAAAATGAAGAAATGTGATTTTTTTTTTTTGAATTTATACAAGGGGCATTCAAGGGTAAATTTATTTGCCAACAAGTGATTGGTTGGCCAAGTATTACATTGTTTCAGACAGCAGTATGCCTCCACTGTCAAACGACTACTTGATTATTTCTTCCTTTTCGTTTTCATCGAGCCTGTGCATTTTCAAAGCACTTAGGTTTCCTGCGACACAGGAACCCCAAACTAGGAGACACATTAGGTTATACCATTTCATGAAAAGTGTTTAAATCACGTGTAAATCATGTTGCACATGTACACAATGACACGCTATGCAGATTTATCAGGGGAACTAAATGAAATCTTGAAGGAAATTTAAAAAATCACTTCTTGAAGGGTTTTGTTATTTGACAATGTTCCTGATATGTGAGGGGGGGGGGGTGCGTGGGTGCTTCATGTCAGAATATGCTCTCACACTTTATATTCAGTTCAAGAAAATTAATTCTCAGTGTGAGAAGTAAAAAAAAAAAAAAAGAATATATTTGATTATAGTTTTAATATACAATTTAGATGGAGGTAATAAATGAGATATTAATACATATGAATATATTACTAATGACAAGTGATGTTTTTTTTTTTACATTGGAGGACTCATTCTCAGATAATTTTTAACGGTAATTTTCTATACTTTTATTTTTGTAAAGGATGAGATGCATGTAGATTTTTTTACATAACCAAAGGAACACTAATATTTGCATTTGCATGGCATATAGGGAGCGCTTGGGCCTGACACAGTATCTTGTGTACATACGCTTAGCAAAAGATGCTTGGAACATGAAATGACTTTCAGAGTAGGTGTGAGGCAAAGTGCATCAATACTTGACCATTTTGACAAAAATTCCCAATGATCTGCCTCATTATTTTCTGCATTAATTGTGAATACAAGTTTTAGAAAATCTGCGCTGAAACTTTGCATGACGAAAAGAAAAATCTTTTATCGCCCCACTTTTCAACATGCCGCCGAATTCTCATCTCAAAAAGAGACTAATACAACCGATACCTCTCAGGGTCGCTCAGACGAAAGACAGGAAAACAACTCTGCACAGACGTAATCGGATCACGAGACAATAACTTTTTTTCTCACATTTTCTCTGGACTGGAAACCAACGCCTTTGTTTCGTTTTCCTGGAGGAGTTTCTGTCTTAAAAAGAGTTTAACTCAAATTTGACTTCCCTTTTTTTATTTAGAGAAATGTATTCTTGCTCTCCAGCCATGTATATCAGTACTAGCCTATCCCTTGGGTTTCATTTTTCATTTTTTTGACTGCCAATATTTAAAACACTATAGCATGACTTTACTCTGTAGCAAGATGGACTTTATTTTGTCATCTTCCCCCGTACATTTTGTGTTTGTATTTAATTAATTTTGTTCATAACCGTCAACGTTTTGTGATCAGAAATAACATCCCTGCAGCTTAAACTCTTAATATTCATCCTCTGATTCCTCTGATTTGTACAAAGCACTCTTTTTTTTGTTCCACAATTTTCTTTTTTACATTTTGAATGGTGCTAGATGTCATTTGTGACGTATCATGCAGTACGCCATGATGCAATGGGTGCATATCAGGGCCTTTTGAATTTTCTGTATACAGCTCAAGGATCTGGATTAGGTGTTATGTTAGAAGTTAGCACACGATCAACAGTCCTTCCCCTTCCTTTTGTTTTTATGTTTTTATATCACCCCCCCCCGAACTGGTCGTTAAATAGATCTGGAAACAGAAGACCAGTTTGTTCAAACTGCATGATTTTCTTGTTATTTTAATTCATAACATGCAATCATTTTTAGAAGGTTGTATATGCAACAACTCCCACAGTTTTTTTTAAACTAATGTCCAGGTGTTGGAAATGTTAACAGTCGCGAGGACAGACTGCAGCATGTAAAAGGAGCGGTGGTTGGTTTGATGTCTCTAGTTTGCTGTTGCCTCGTTTAAAAGAAAAGGGCAGGTGTGGTGTTATAACTTCCCTTGTATCCCCCCTCTATGTAATAATTATCTACATATTTTGTTCTTCAGTTTTCTTTAAGTAGAAGTTAGTCCCTTTGTTTGTTTTGACATTTAAAATTGCCCCATTTATTTCAGTATTTTGGTATTCGGCAAAGGTTTTCTTCCATAGGGGGAGGGTGGGGTGGAGAGGGAATGATGAGTTGTGCATAAGCCAATTATGTTTATGATTTTTGATTAATGTTGATAGTTTTTATTCCCCCCAACCTCTTTTTTCTTTCTTTACACATTGTAAAGTCAGCCAGAGATGACAAACAGTTCTGAACAGCAGAAATAAATTCAATAAACTGTTTAACCCACTTTGTCTGAGTCTTTGGTGCAAAGTTACTGACTTGAGGTTTCATTGAAGTCTGACTGTTCAGTCCTGCCGCCAGGGGGCGCTGTTGTCCAGTTATACAACTACTGTAACTGCAGATACAGTGATGGAAATAAGTATTTGATCCCTTGCCGATTTTGTAGGTTTGCCCACTTACAAAGAAATGAAGTCCATACATTTAATGGTAGGTGTATTTTAACAGCGAGAGATAGAATATCAAAAAGAAAATCCAGAAATTTACATCATATAAAAGATATAAATTGATTTGCATTTAATGGTGTGAAATAAGTATTTGATCCCCTTGGAACCAACAAGAATTCTGGCTCCGACAGACCGGTTAGATGAGTCCTTTCGCTTTAAGAAAGTACTCCTAATATCAACCTGTATAAAAGACACCTGTCTCAACTCGTTACCTGTATAAAGACACCTGTCTCAACTCGTTACCTGTATAAAGACACCTGTCCACAGAATCAATCAGATTCCAACCTCTCCACCATGGGCAAGACCAAAGAGCTGTCTAAGGACATCAGGGACAAGACTGTAGACCTGCACAAGGCTGGAATGAGCTATGAGACCATCAGCAAGCAGCTGGTGAGAAGGAGACAACTGTTGCTGAGATTATTCGAAAATGGAAGAAACAAATAATGACCATCAATCACCCTCGGTCTGGGGCTCCACGCAAGATCTCGCCTCGTGGGGTATCGATGGTCATGAGAAAGGTGAGGGATTAGCCAAGAACTACACGGGAGGAACTTGCCAATGATCTCAAGGCAGCTGTGACCAGTCACCAAGAAAACTATTGGTAACACACTACGCCGTAATGGATTAAAATCCTGCAGCGCCCACAAGGTCCCCATGCTCCAGAAGGCACAAGTACAGGCCCGTCTGAAGCTTCCAATGAACATCTGAATGATGGGAGAAGGGCTTGGGAGAAGGGGATGTGGTCAGATGAGACCAAAATTGAAATCTTTGGCATCAACTCGACACGTCGTGTTTGGAGGAAGAGAAATGCCGACTATAACCCCAAGAACACCATCCTCACCGTCAAGCATGGAGGTGGAAACATTATTGTTTGGGGATGTTTCTCTGCTCAGTGGACAGGACGACTTCACCGCATCGAGGGGAGGATGGACGGGGCCATGTACCGTAAAACCTTCAAACATTCAAAATGACAAACCTTTACCAAATTAGATGCAGAGATGTTTCAGTTGTACTTGTTTAGACTGTTGAATAGTTCCATTTATAAAAAAACATTTAATAAACAGTTCAAACATTCAAAATCTCAATTTGTAAAGTAGCTTAAACTAAAGCGGTCAGATAAATATAGTGAAGTAGAAAGTGCAATATTGTCACGGTTCCTGTGATTCAATAAAAAAAACATGCAAAAACACTGGTATGGTTGTTTAAGGTATCCTGTAGAAGAAAGTAAAACAGGAGACGGAAGTTATTTTCATAGAGCGTCTTTATAGAAAACATTTCTTCACATTTTCAAAACATTTTTTTGCTTTTTCACTTGTTCTCTTTTTTTTTTAAAGTTTCTTTTCTTTCTTTTTTTTTTTTTTAAATCTGCTCAAGTTGAACAATTTTAACATCCATCTGTGTCAAAGGCTCTTTGCCGAGGTGCTGGGGCTTCTATCTGTCTGATAGAAAACACGGGCGTTCACAATGTTTATAGGAAACGCTGCTGACCAACAGAAAAAACCATTCATGCGGGAGAAGACAAGTTTTAAACTCGTCACTTGGGGGTTTTTTCCAGCTGCAATCAAAGCCCACATTCAGCCTCCAGTAGTCACATCCCTCCACTTCAGCAGCACTCCAGTTGTAGCCTGAAGGCACCTGTGTTAACGGCGCTTTTGCTTTACATGCTCGATATGCACAGGTTTCTTTTCTACATCCTGCAGCTATTAACTCTAAAGTGTGTCAAACCTCTACATCTACCCAGGCTGCAGCACAACAAGCAGGTCCTACCGTCACACCCAGAAACAAAACAAAAAAAGTACTCTATAGTTTACAAAAACTATAAAAAATAACAAAGACAGAAAAAAAGATACAAATGTTTTAACAACTAGTTTGCACATTGTTCTGCTTTGCAAATTGTACCGTGGATTTTGACTTGATAATCAGCTTTGATACAGCTCACAAAAACAAAAGCTTTGAGCAAAAAATCTGAACTCAACTCAAGACCAGTGCAGATCTACAGGGCATTTTTCATATATCCAATTCATTACTTTACTGTTATTTTAATGACATTTGGTCTGAAATTCAGTCTCTGATTTGATCATTTCTGAAGCCCTTAAAACACAACAATCTTTAAGCAAATGGTTCAGCTTCATCTTCACTGACTTCATAAGTTTAGTTACACATTTTCTTATCATCAGCTGAAATTGTGTTTTAAAAAAACATCATTCAGCACTGACCTGAACGTAACAAGAAGAGCAATAGTTCACTGAAATCTGGGGTTGAGAACAAAAGCAAAGTCTAAAAGCTTGAGGACAAAGTCTAAAAATCTTCGTTACATGTCATACAGTGGAGAAGAAAGGCGTCAGACCCATACACTGTGCGTCTCAATGTCTACTAATGAGCTACCTTGCATTATAAATATATAAAGTTTAAAAAAGTGCTTATTAAAAGAAACTATAGTGATGTGATAACTTCCAGCAGTGTCACGGTTTGTTCTTGACCAGCATTAATATGAAATGTTAGGGAGAGCAAAGCGGTCGTCCTTCACGGTCCACTTGACGTCCTCCTCCAACACTTGACGAGGATTGTCAAAAAAATAACCTGGTCTCCCATTAACATTCAACTTGTACAAAAAGATATTTTTTGGGGGGAAAGCATAGTTAATACAAAAGGAGACTGACCAAACTAAGAGTGTTAGCCATTGTAACACACTGCGACAACCCAACAGTTTCTTACAGACTGAGCGCGAACACAAAACAGGTCAAAATGAAACCAACTCTAGTAATAATTGCACATAACGTTTGAGAGCCGAGATGTTTGATAAGAGGACTTCACAACAGGAGAATCTGCAGGAGGAGGGGGGCGTGGCACACTATGGTATAAATACATTAAATCTGAGAAAAAGAAAAGCACTTTCATAAAGGCGCAGCTACAAAACGATAGAGCTCCGTGTCCTTAAAAGTGCCGCTCTCGTCCCACTTCACTGTCTGCTGTTGAGATTTCTTTATCCTGGCGTCTCTGCGTCTCTCTGTACCGGCGGAGAGTTTTAACTTTGTGCCTCTCCGAGCACTTATATCATGTATTGAGTGATGGCTCTCAGAGCGTATAGCAGCTCAGCCTGCAGCCGGGCCTCCATGATTAGTAAATTAACGTGTATCTGAGGGGAAGAAAATGAAAAGCGATTCACACAGAGCTCAAAGTTAACAGTGAAGATAAGTGCTGTATCGATTCGTTCAAAACTTCATTCAGAACGTTGACATTCACATTCTAAGTCAACATTTGAATGCTTTGCATATCTTGCTTGCATTATTTTCTTTTGTATGTCTATTGATTCTGTTTAAACCTGAAATGTCTGCACAGTTGCAGATAAAGATTAGGCTGCACCAATATGATTAGTATTATACTATTTGTAGAATTAGATTCCAGTGGTGGCTGCGTAGGATTGTTTCCGACTCGAGTGATCCAAACATTTCCAATACCTCCAGAGCGTTGTTAAGTTCAAAAGTCAACATTTAAAGAAAAAAGATGGCTGTAATAATTTCCAAAATACACAACATGATTTATAAAACCAAATAGTCTGCTTTAATCCATATTTGTTGGCGTTTAAAAAAAGACTAACTCCTTAAAACATTTTTAGGGTGTTGACGTCACAAGATATAACAACAGACATTCAAAAACATCAATAGAAGCTTCGAATGTAAAAGAAAAGGACATTCGGTACAGCTCTATTGAAGGTTACCTTACCCGATCTGAAGCTTTAAGTGGAGCCAGACTCAGTGGACACACTGGAGTTTTGGTGGCATCTGGAAAACAGGCCACAGCCTTGATGTACAACTTCAAATCCCGCTCCAGCAACTGGTTCACTTCTCCGTAGTCATAATCATCATACCTGTAACCACAAGCAAACATTTATTTATCAACTAAACACAAAGAAAAGAAGAGCTTTTGTACGAGAAAAGGATGTTTTTGTGGCGTTCTCACCGTATTCCTAACACACAATGGATGTAATTCCAGATCGCCCTCTTCAGGTCGGGGCTGTGCATTCGAGGGGAGGGTCGTCACACTCCTGAATCTGTCGTCCAAGAGGTGCCCGATGTCCGAATATAACCTGTTGACTAAGGAGAAGCCGTGATCCTCCCATGAATAGTCCTGCAGAGAAAATACAACACAAATTTTTGAAATGATGTATTCTGTTACAAAGCTTTAACACCTGCCAGCCAATCGGAAATGGAAAGTCAGTCTTGGTGCGAGAGCATGAAGGGTCATAACACAAAGTTAACTGACAACACCGCCTGCATCTAATCATCTTGTTGATAGCGCTGCAGCCTCACTGCGAATAACACTCGACTCTGTCGCTCCTCTAAAGAAGAAGATCATAAAACAGAAAAAGAAAGCTCCATGGCTTAATTTACAAATCTGCAAACTAAAACAAAAGTCGAGAAATATTGAAAGTAAATGGCGTTCCACTAAATTGGAAGAATCTCGTTTAGTCTGGTTAGATCATCTTAAAACGTATAAGAAGGCTCTCCGTAATGCCAGAGCAGCTTATTACTCTTCCTTAATAGAAGAAAATAAGAACAACCCCAGGTTTCTTTTCAGCACTGTAGCCAGGCTGACAGAAAGTCACAGCTCCACAGAGCCTTCTATTCCTATATCTCTCAGTAGTGACGACTTCATGAGCTTCTTTAACGATAAAATTATAATGATTAGAGACAAAATTAATCTCCTCCTGACCTCAATTGGTAATGACTTAACGTCAACCTCCAGAATTTTAAAAACATCTGTAACTCCTGAAATATATCTAGACTGTTTTACTCCAATCAACCTTAACCAACTAACTTCAACAATCTCATCGTCTAAGCATCAACCTGTATTTTAGACCCGATTCCAACTAAGCTGTTTAAAGAAGTTTTACCCTTAATTAACACCTCGTTATTAATATGATCAACCTGTCTCTATTATCTGGCTACGTACCACGATCCTTTAAAGTAGCTGTAATAAAACCACTTCTTAAAAAGGCTAGTCTTGATCCAGAGGTTTTAGCCAACTATAGGCCGATATCTAACCTTCCCTTTCTCCTCGCTAAGATCCGAAGAGAAAGCAGTCGCAAAACAGCCTGCGCCTGCTGCCCTGGTCCTGCTGGAGCCTTTTTGACATTTTCCTGGATTCATCCAAACTTTCTCTTTTTCAACCCAACATAATTTCTCTCAAATGTTGTATTTGTACTATGTTGTTTATCCTGTACACACGACCATTTTTCCCCCTTTAATTATGGGGTTTCTTTTAAGAAGTTTTTCCTTGTGCGATGCGAGGGTCTAAGGACAAAGAGTGTCGTATCCTGTACAGTCTGTAAAGCACACTGAGACAAATGTATAATTTGTGATATTGGGCTATATAAATACATTTGATTTGATTTGCCTACTGTCACAAATGTTGCGTCCTCACCTGAACTCTAAATACTTGAAAGTGGTCCTCCTCCCTACGAGCAAACTCCTGATAGCATAAGTCAGGGTCTGTGATAAAGCGCGTCGGGTCTGTGAAGCACATCATTTCCTCCTCTTCTTCCATATCTAAAAAAAGAGACGATGAAAGAAAAAGGAGATGGAGGCAGAGAGAGAGAGTGCGTCATTGCTCAAGTTTCACACAATGTGACCGAAAGTATAACGCTCAAGATAACCATCAGAAGTGAGTGGGAACATCTGAGCCTTGTTTTCTTGTTACTGTGTGTCACCTGTTTGCTGGAGTGTTTGTGTCTGCAGCAGACGCTCTTCTCTCTTCTCACGCTCCTCCTGGGACTTCTGAATCCTCTCCTTAAGACACACCATGTCACAACTGTCCAGAGACTGTCAACACAAACACCAGAAAAAAACTAGTGATGAAGTTAAAGGAACCTTTAAGTGTCTTACAAAGGACAGACACAACCTATGGCTACTGTAACAGGAAATAATCTGATCATGCATAACATTTTCAGAAAATGCATCTCCCACTTTCATCTCATATTTAAACAAAGAGCTCTTTCAATTCAAAGTGATGTTTGCACTTAATGCTGAGAAACACATTCTTGGACTAGCTGAACCATCTACTTCACACTATGAATGATGATTCGTTTTAATCTTTTATGCAAGAGATCATGTATACGACACATACATAACTTTTCAAGCAAAAGTGATCCTAAATGCTAAAATCCTTTGAGATGTTCAAAAGAACTCCTGCATAATCCTTCTTAAACGATTAGTCGTTTACCTGGTTAGACAATAGACAGAAAACTTAACAAAAACACATTTTAAAAATTGATTAAATAATTAGTAATAAGTAATAAGTAATTTATCATCCAAATGTAATGTAGCAAATGTACTTTAAAAGGTTTTTTATCATTACAAATGTTTAAAAAGGAAATATGAGTGGAATATTTTTGCATAACAGACTGTATTTCGCTTTGCAATTCTCTGTGACTTATTTTAAGAAAATACAAGTCTGATTTGTTACCCGTCTTCTTGTTTTGTGTTCGGAGGGAGTGGCGAGCGACTGAGGCACGTTGGTGTTGCCGTTGGCAGCATCAAAGGGGCAGAAGGTCGGCGGGGTACCGTTAGGAGATTTGGAGAGAGGGACAAAGTCTAAGTCTGTGTCGCATCCAAACACAAAGCTGCAGAGGGAGTGGCAGTGGGCCAGGATCACCACGGCCTGCACCAGTTCAGCCAGCGACCAGCACTGCTCACCCGACTTCAGCAGCGTCTGGAGGGGAGACAAGAGCTCAGGGTCAGACACGATTTTAAGATTTCTTCATCCTGCATCTGCATCCTGACCAGGGTTAGTATCGTTAACTGAAAGGAGACAGCATGAGTTTCCGTCAGCTATCGAGACTTTGAACCACGGAACTTGATCAGACTTCCAGGAGATGGTGCTATGCTTCACAATTAATCCCTGTTGTTTTTCACATGCAGTCTAGTCTTGTACAACTAAATAACAAGAACATTATCTAAATATAGTAGTAAATCAAATCAAATGTCACCAAGCTGTTCAGCTCAGGTCTGATGTTAACCAACTGGGCTCGCTTTCTTCCCAGTGTGGTAGTGAAAGAGGACTCAAGATGAATCTCAAACCAAAAGCTTCATAAATATAAACTTATACATTAACATTATGGCCGTGCTACACAGTTCTCCAACCATGTATTTGAAATGTATACCGTTTGTAGCTACATACTTCTAAGACATTATACCGAGCTCTAAGAAAAACTGCTGTAAAATGTCATTAAAATAGAATAAATACCAATTGTAACCTTGATCCTGAGTGCCTAAAGACAAAAATGATTCTGTATTGTATGTTCTGCAAGTGATAATCATTTCATAACGGTCTTGTTACGGTACATGTACAATTTGTTGTTTGTCTGTGTTTTGAGTTGCTGTACCTGGATGTGAGAGCAGGCAGTGAGCCAGGGTTGATGGGCCAGCACCTTGTTGATGTGGTCAAGGAGACGAAGGCGAGGGGGCGCTGCCTCCAAACCCTGCAACCACAGAGGGTCCCCGCCCACCCTCAGAAACTGAGCTGAGTGCAGGTACACCAGGTAGTTGCAGTGATGACGTGCCGCAGCCTGAAAGTCATGGGAAGAGGAAGTTGAGCAGACAGATTCAGGAAAATGACTACCTGAATCGTTAGAGCTCGTTATTCTTTAATTTAGTTTAATATAGTATGATCCCTGGTAAATAACAGCTTCCAAATCTACTATGTGCTTGTTTAGCTACTATAGAATGGTGAGATCCTGGGTTTGTATAAACGAGAACAGCTTGGTCACTAACCATGATGGCGATGTAATGGCGGTACGGCAGCGGCAGGGGGCCGTCCATGTGCAGGATGTAGTGCTGTGTGCGCAGGAAGCTCTCCAAGTACTGAGGGTGAGAGGCCATCTGCTGGGACACGGCATCCACGCTCCCCCTGCTGACCAGACCCTTCATGAACAGCAGCGACACTCGCTCCTTCTCACTGTTCACCATCACCTACAGAAACCAGGACAGAGAGGAGGTTGGTTTCTGACGGGAAAAGCAAAAACCTTGTTCCCGTTTGTTGTTGCAGTACAAGCTAAGGATGTTTAGTAATTGTGTTCATGTGTATGACGCTGTGGCAATAGCGATTGGAGCTGAAATGCTGAGCTGAAAAGTCAATAAATCGATTTGTCCAGCGACAGAAAATTAACCCGCATATATTTTAATAATCGTATTAATCGCTTAAGCCCCTGAAATATGTTGGTTCCAGCTGATCGGATATGAGAATTTGCTGCTTCTCTTTATTATAATCCCTATAAATTGAATATCTTTGGGTTTTGGACTGTTGGTTGGACAAAACAAGCAGTTTGAAGAAGTCTTTCTGAAATGATAAAATCGACAAAGAAAATAAACCTTAGATGCAGCCAAATAAATGTCAGATAAATGTCTTCATTGATTTTATAGTTGTTCTATAATGACTATTACATTACATTAAGCTGACGCTTGTGTCCAAAGCGACTTACAATAAGTACAAACAATCATGAGGCTACACACTCAGAACAGCAAGAATATTACAAGTAAATTAGCTTTAACTAGGACAAACCAGTTTAAGTGCAGTACAATAGCTTAGTAACTTACTTACTAAGTAAACCAAACTAATGTAAGTGCTAACAAAGATAAATAACATGTATTCTGTTTGAAAAGTTTCCTTCAAAATACAAAAAAATGCTCCTCAAATATTATATATAAAAAACAAGGGCTGAGTGTCCCTTGGGTGAATTATTAGAATTCATTTTGTGGCCAAGGCAGGTTGGCTCAAGATAAGGTTGGACTTCAGTGTCCACATCATATGATGACGGGCTCAGACTGTGCTTTGGACTGGAGTCATGTTCCACACCTTAAATCAGCTGAAGAGAGGCATGTCTTGGAAAGAAAGCAGCCGCGATGCTGTGATACCGGCGCCAGTGGCAAATGAGTGCATTACTTACATTATTATTTCTGCACATAAAACAAGCAAACAACGGTTACAGTTCCACCACATTATTATTAAATGTAGATGAGGCATTTACAGGTATCCACTTCTGTAAATTGAAAGTGGATGCAATGGGCAAAAAAACAAAAACAGCCTGAAACAGTGCTGAAACCAGGAAAAAAAACATACAAGATTGTTCTTTGAAAGGAGGATTTACAAGCTCGGTGGAACCACAGATTAAGAAACTAATGTGAAAGTTGGGCTTATGAGGCCTTGAAGAGGGACGCTCCGCAGCAGCAAAGAAGTGGATGAGAACAAACACAAACATAGGAGCGACTGGGCTGAGGAGCCTGAAGCCAAGAGAAACAGACCCATGTGGAGAGGGAAGCTGTCTTGCCCTCATAGGCACGGACATTTATTACCTCCCTCGCCATCATACAATGGCCTCTAGGAAAAGGTGTTGGGGAGTTCGGCCTGGGGCGAGGACTCAGTTCTCCTGCATGTGAAACCTGAGAACACAGCGCTGATCAAAGCCAAATGCTTCACTTCAGTTTGAACTGTTGGCAAGGACTTCGCCTTTTAACAGCACAAACTGCTGTCTAGGATTATTTCCTTATGTCACAGATAGTCAGAGCAAATGTTGGCTTGCTACTTAATTTTAGCCCCATATGGCTCTTTGGCATTCATCACCATGTTTATCTGGCTCGTAGCTCCATATGGTATTTCACTTCTCCCTGCAGAGGACTAGGGTTTGCTTGTGATCCTGCAAAGAGACTCCACCTCTTGACCTATATACGCTCAGATCTTGAAATACATGTTAGCCTTCTACACATTAAATAAATCAATCTTGTTATGAAGTTTACTTTTCCCTAATCTCATAGTTTATATAAAATGGACGAAAAGATCTAACAGGAAGGAGTGGATTGAAAAGCAGTGAGTGACCTGGCACTAAATAAAACCCGCTCGGACCCTGACCCACTCTCGTCTGTCAGCGGACATGTGAAATAGACCGGAGGGTAGAGCACACAGGTGCCTGCCAATCAAAGGCCTCTTTACAAGACCACATTCACACAAGTATCTCTCTGCAACACAAGAGCTACTGATTAGTATTCTGAGCTGCACAATCTATGTTACTGCTCCATCAAGCACTAACTGGCTTGGTCACTTAAAGGAAAAAGGCATTTCAGAGGTCGGTGCTTTGAGGTGCCTTGTCACAGACTTATTATGTAGGGAGACCACTAAGCTTATTCTTTCTAGTATGTCACTAAAGAATAAGCTATGATTGCAACATTAACTGATTATATGACCCATGTGAAACTTCATTAAATTGCTCTCTGCTCAGTTTGTAATACAAACACCACAACACAGATTCCCTGAATTATAGGTGCGGGACATTATTGTCACTGTAGTATATTTACTGCAGTCTGACTGATATTGTTTTTTTGAAACAGGTATCAATATGTGAGAGTTTCAATTCAATCAGTAACTTTAAAACGAACAGCAATTCAACTGTAGTTATTGAAGAATGATGAGCAAGATGCATACAATGCACACAGTATTTTACAGATGAAAATATGTGCTACTTATGTACTTAGGTATGTGATGGCAAGTCCACATGTGCCAATAATATCAGCCGGCCGATGTATGGATCTAGAATAATCATCATTTATTGTGCTTTATAGAATAGAAATGTAACTGCACAGTGCACAGCAGACATTATGAATCCAAAACAATACATGTACTTTATGTTTTAGATTTACGACCTGTACCAGACGTCCCAAATACCAACACTGGAAATATAGCGACTGCTTATGAAAAACATGACTACTAAGATCCCACTGAGGCCATGACAAAACCTTATCAAAGTGGGGCATCATGAGCAACAAGGTGATGCAATAAATCTGAACAAAACATAGGCGTTAGACTTGTACTTGCTTAAGTAGGGGCTGTGCTGTAGGTCCTTGTTCAGAGTGTAAAGGGAAAACAAAATGTCTGTATAAGCGTAATTCGGCAAAAGGTTACTGTTGCTGTTAGAAGAGTTAAAGCTGAAAGAACAAAATCACCGATATCTCACCAAAAAACATGAACAACCAGTAAAAATGACAATCAGGAGAAAAAGCTCTACAAGCTAGTGGCCTGCCTATAAAATAACTGGTGTGTCATTCATTTAGTCTTCAGTCACTGTCAAAACTACAGGACAATAAGTGACAACACTTACTCTCGTAGAGAATGAGGAGACGGCATTTGTCTTCATTGGCATCACACAATCAAAGAGGAAATTGGTGCATAAACATAAACATGTCTGGACAGAAAAAGTCAATTCTGAAACAGGAACTGTTGATGTGAGCACAGCAGGAAATAACACATCCTACAGTTTTAACTGAGTCTGCTGACAACTTAACATGAACGCAAAATTAAAAGTCAGCTAAGTCTGCAGTTCAAGACAATATAAAGTGAGTTGATGACGATGTTTAGTGTAAATACAAAACAAATTCTCAGATATTGAAAACTACTAAAACAAAACATAATCCATTTTAAATTACATATTTTCCCCTGATTGGTTGCCGGACTGACCAGTAAAGCAATTAATATTTCTGTGTTTCCCCACATCATTTAACGAAACAGTTTCTAATCAATGCTTGTGATTAATACACATCAGGGGAAGAAGGTTTAGACAGACATCTTTTGTCAAAGCTCTGTCCAGACACCCATCCAAACTGCTTTGTCTTTATTGCCTGCCCACAAATGCTGCACACAGCAGTATTTTTGATAAGGCGATACGCTCCTTATTGTCCACCCACAGGAAAAAAACACCCTCATGAAAAGAAAAAGCTGTTAGCAAGCGTGCGAGGGTGGATATATAAAGCAAAAAGATGCACATCATCATTTGGGCGACTGTGTACGGTATTACAAAGCATATTTTGGTTTTACAAAGATGCAAACAGTTTTATAGAGAAGCGCATTAAGGCTTTGTGCACACAAACCTATTAATTCTGCTTACAGTACGCCCAGCAGCTACAGATTTTGAAACAAAGCCATTTTCTATTTCGTCAAAAACAAGCTTGGGGGTGACAAAAGCAAAATGCCGATGTTGATGTTAGAGTGTATTCAAATCACAAGATGAATTCAAACTTGTGGACTGGCTGCAAAAGATAGAACTTTATTAATTGTTTTAACTCACAGAGGGCCAGTTGTGAGTAAACATTCACAGGGGCAGATCATTGGACATAAAAAAAGAAAAGAAATTCCCTTCCCAACACAGGAGAGGTCATTTGTTTATTGATCAGAGAGGAGCAAGAGGCAAGGATGAAATGAAAAACAGGGGTGACGTCACTGAGGGGAGGAAAGGTAAATGGAGACAAAGACAGGCTTTGATAGCAGGCCGACGAACAAAACAGCAGCACTGTACGGGCAGGAATATGAAGGGGTAAGATGCCACACAAAGAAGTGGAAAAATTATGCAAGCAGTTTTTGAAGGGTAAATGTGTCAGAGAAGACATGTACATGTAGTGACCGTACAGTATGTGTGTGGTATTGGTGGGCTGCAGGAGGGGGGCTGCTGCAGATACAGGAGAAGGAAATTCAATCTGCATTCCAATTGAGGCTGGAGGGGGTCCATCCTTATCATGCGCCAGCGTCCTGACAACATAAAACCCCCTCTTAAAAAAGAAAAAAGAAAAGCGGAAACACAAGCGGCCGGGGCCGGTTTTGGCTCTGCAACCTGAACTCAAGAGAGTAGTGCAAAACAAACCAGCTCCAGCCCAAAGATGTTTGGAGAGGGGAGGAGAAGAGGGGAGGGAAAGGAGCTGCTGGGTAGGACAGCAGATACAACACAACCAAGACAAACAAAACACTATGCTGCAGGAGCCCACATACAGCCGATGAATGATTGGACCTGTCAGAAAACATGGCAGGCAGGTAGAGCAAGGGAGAGACGCAGTGACAGACTGATAACATGGTAATTCATTACTAGTCTCTTTCAAAAACAAGCCAGGGGTGAGCAGGTTATAAAGGCAGGTTCTCAAATGTGGCGGTGCGTATATGCCTGCTAAATACTTGTTTATTTTAACAGCTTTGGCGTGCAACCTCTTGAAGTAGCTGTAAACTCACAGGGTTATTTTGTTTTGCATAAGCATAGGTCTCAATACAAATACTGATTGTGTTTCCCTAGTTACAGACAATTACTTAGTCAAATGGCCTGTGGAGAAAAAATGCCAGCTGAATGGCAATGAATATGAACAGCAAAACAATGAGAGGGGAACTGAAAAGTAACCCAAATTGGACTTGAACCCAAAGTAGAGGGTTTTGAATCCCTCGCTGCTCACATTCCTCCCTGTTTTGCTCCATTTCTGGAATCTAATCTGCAGCAAACATGGCTTTTTGGACTGCACTTGAGACAGCGCCCCCTTTCTGTTGCAAAATGGAAAAACAGCGACAGAGGAGAAAAACAACTTTGATTGGCAGTCCAGTTCAGCCAGCAAAAAACAGCACAATAAAAGTCGTCAACATTTAGAGCGACCTGGAGCCAGAAATACTGAACAATCCTCATTTTCCCTCATGGATTAAAGGCATTTACAGTGTTGTGTCCCTTCGAGCAGTGCTTATATTTTATTTATGGGGAATAAATGTCACTGCATTACTTCACAGCCACCTAACTGACACTTTTCTCCCAAATCCTCAGATGATGTCATCGTCACCTACAGATTTCTCCTCATACTGCAACGCTCCTAACAGTTACTGCATTTACACATTAATATTTGACTGTGAGAGTTAAATATAACCATGTATCATAAAGAAAGTACCTAAATCATCACTGGTGAACCAACAAAGGAAGAGTCTTCGTTACATTGTTTGCAAAGGCTTTACATCACAGTGGCTGCACAAACACAGATTTGACAGCAAACGGCTCATTTTGTTCATATTAGATGTACGTTTACTAACGGTAGCTTTTAAACCGTTGATGGAGCTTTACGTGACATTTAAACGGCTGGAGATGGAAACTACAAAATGTTTCTTGATAGTGATGAAAGGTGGCAGTTCATAAACATGCAATAAAACATGAAAACTATTTGTATTGTCTTTGCCGTTGTGATTAAAATCTAGTTTGGTTGCTCGATAAACCGTTAGCTGAGTTAGCTAGCTTAATCAGAAGTTTGGTAGTGCTATTTTCGCTCGCTAGCTGTAACGTTAGCTTCTGGTTGACCAGTTAAAAAGTTGAGATATAAAAAAATCTGTAAACGACAATCTTTTAATTGTTAATAAGCTGTTTGCTGCCGAAACAGGCTATTTAAAGAAAGAAAGAAAGAAAAACACAGCAAATCTAAATGAGAGGTGGTTAAGAGACGAGTTTTCTTTGATATTAAACAATCCCTTTAGCAAATGAATGAACGTTACTCAGGCTACATAGTTAGCAGTTAGCCTTAATTGTGTTAAAACTATTTTAAACATCTTTGTCTCCTGTCAGTTTACCTGTTTGTGGACTCGCTGGCACTGGGTTATTAGGGGGTACTCCATTTTATTCGTACAGATGATCATTTTCCAAAAAAAAAGTGTTCTACTGCATGGATGCGGCTCTGTCTTTTCTTGGTGCTTTCCAAGCTATAGCTAACAAAAGGCAAGACAAGCCTGCCTGCCTGCCTGCCGCTAGTTGCAGTCAGTCCGTCGGTTTGTAGACGAAGACTGGACTGGGTGAGCGGAGGAAACCTTCCCGGAGCCGAGCTGACAGCTCCAGTAACAGTGTGCCCAATCAACGCGCAGGAGGCGGAGCTGCTGGCTCACAGAGGGTGATATACAAATGCTAATGTGAATCTGCAAAAACAGAGCAAAGAGGCGAAAACAGACACACACAGAGTACCAACTTCATACCAATGCATGGGACAGGACATTTGTTAGGAAGCAGGATTTTGGTTTAATCTACAACATACTGTCCACTTAAATAAGGGAAATGTAGCATCTGGAAACGTTAACATCTGGACGCCCAGGGACCTGTTTCCAGTGGTGGAATGTAACTATGTACATTTACTCATGAACTGTACTTAAATAGAAAATTGAGGTTCTTGTACTTTACTTTAGTATTCTCCTCACATTCAACTTTATACTTCTACTCCACTACATCTCAGAGGGAAATATTGTACTTTTTACTCCACTATTTGTCTGACTTTACTGCTATAAAGTTGGTTGTACAAAACAAACATTGAGAAGGTGTCTCTTTGGGCTCTGGGTAACTAAATCTCACTATTTTAAATATTATTATAAACCAAACAATCGATTGATTAATGGAAAAAATAATCAGCAATCATCAATCCATAATGAATATAATCATCTGTAGTTCAAACTGTAGTGGTTGAGCTCCACCTCCACTAACTACAACCGTAATATCCTGCTTTAACATTGATGCATGAGTAATAATAATCAAATTATATAATATATAATAATAAAGCAGTCACAGGGGGCATTTTCCTGCTTAAACGGACATACTTTTACATAAGAAGCATTTTCACATCTAAACCAATGTTTTAAAACGGTTGAAAGACCAACAGTTATGTTCATTATGAGTTATGTCTGATAATGTGTCTCTGTGTGTATACACAGTGGTCTGTCCTAAAGGTGCATTTATTAATGTTATGTGGAAATAGCATTTGTATATGTGCATTATATACACGCCCAGGGACAATATGTAATGCCCTACATTTATTCTACACTGTCCATGTTTTAAATAAACCAATAAATAGATTACAACTAAATGTGCGTAATCCTGCTTGGTGGGGCAGACCAAGGTTTGTAAATTCACAGATCTGATGGTATGTGACTTGTCCACATACTTTTGTGTAATATTCTTTTCCTGGGACTATTTGTTAGGGTGTTGGTGAAGCCCCCTGCTTTCAATTAAGGGAAATGTTAAAGGGGCTCAACAGAAGATGCAGAGCAAAACACTGGATCCTCCACTTCCAATGTTGCAATATGATAGCATATTTTCAGCACAGCCTGGTAAAGTCCCATATCTTGGTTGCACAGGTTGCGTCTTTATGCACAAACTGAGATAAAAAAAATTCAGAGACTTGCTAAAGCTCCTTCAGTGACATATACCAAACATTATACAACTGCTTTAAGGGGCTGAGTAGGTAAACTGAGAAGTAAACTGACCTTCAGGTGAGTTCTCATTTAATGCTAAAGCACACAATGATAACGTTAACAGTTTGTGGAAGGCCCTTTCCTGTTTCAGTGTGACAAAGTCTCTGTGCACAAAGACATAAAGACGTAAAGACATAAAGAAAAGGCTTGCACAGATTACTGAACAGGCCTACTGTGCACAGAACCTCCGTTTGAAGTTACTGTTAACATTTCTTATTGGGAAGTCACAAAGAGACACAAAACTACCACAACTGCAAAATGACCAAAACGAGACACAAAACAACCGCAAAGAGACAGGATATGACCACAAAGAGACGCAAAATGACTACAAAGGGACTCCTAATAACCAAAAAGAGAAAGAATATAATCACAAAGAGAAGCGAAATGACCAAACGAGACACAAAATAACCAAAATAAGATGGAATATGACCACAAAAAAGATGTAAAACATTCACAACGAGATGCAAAACGACCACAAAGATTATTGTCTCATAATCCATCCAAACACAAACAAGACAATGTGTACCATTCGTGTTCGTATCCTGATGTAAACTAAACACACAACAATCATTGATTACAAGAGATGTCCACAACTAACCACTGCTTTCAGGCTGATTAACCCTCTGCTTTTACCCAATTGTTACTTTTAGTATGAACTTATTCAGTCCTTACTAATGAAAGGGACATTTGTTCTCTATTAGACATCTTGCAATTGAAGTAATTCAAATCAGGTTGTTTTTCTGTCTGAGAATCAGTTACTTTCTGTGTTTTTGTACTTTCTTACCAGCTGCTGGCTTAAGATAATCAGGTCATGCGTTGAGCGTGACATACATTATTTCTGAAATGTCACCATGTAAAACTTCTTATGTTAATAGTTCCTCAATCTTAAGAAATTAGGATTTCTTTCCCTTTTAAAGGTTTTGCTTTGTTATATGGAAACTTCAGTTTTGTAAAAGTGGAAATAAAAAACTAATCAGGTTGGTCAGTTAAATCTTAGTTTAAAATGAATTTATTTGCTAATTAACCTCCTGATTTGCAGTGAAATATCCACTTACAAGGGAGAGACATTCTCTATAAAACCAGATATGTTTAAAACGACCCACGGGTGTTGATGCATGCATGAGGACTGATGTATGTACATGTACTTTAACTACATTAAGGATGTGTTTTGACCCTTTACTCTCTTTATTTTCTGTTCGTTAGTCAAACTAACCATTTCCTCCATTAAGCTGTTGTGGTAGAAGAGCTGCTCTACCACAGAATCAAAAACTTGCTTTACATGTTTCCACAGCAATGCTCATCTAAACAAACAGAAGGGACTTTCCTAAGAAATAAGCCTGACACAGTTCTGGTTCATTCCTCTTGTACAACAGTGATATAAGTGATATAAGAGAATATTTGTTATCAAACTGCCAGAAATGCCATCTAGCCCTCAGAGACTTTGGGACATTAACACAAACAGTATAACTAAATGCTGGTGCAACCAGGCTGTTTACTTGATCTACCACATTAACAGGTTTGTAAACACATCTGGGTGGCACATTGATTATTAATAATTCATTATTTGCTGCAGGAACAGTCTGCCTCTGTAGCAGAAAGGGGACACAAATGTTTCCTGCTCTGACTGTAAATACTGTTAAGAGGTTGAAGAGCTAAAAGAGGCGACGTGCCACCGTTCACCAATCATTTCCTGTTTAACCAAACGTCTCCTGCTGAAGAAACTGTAAATCCAGGAAATGATTAATCAGCAAGTGCTTGACAAACATCAACACGTTTCCTAAAATTGTACAGCGTGTCTTTTAATTGCACAAACGTGGCGACTCCACATCAGCTGAACAAGAAAAATCCTAATTTTTCAAAAATAAAAGCACCTAAAATCTAATTTCCCAGACTGTACATGTACATAGAGTACTTACTCTTCTCTGCAGGTTAGAGGATTTATAACAGCTTCTTATACACGGATCACTGAAGCAGATCGGGCTCCTGCTTTTCTGCCGATACAGATCGAGGTAGAAAAAGGTAGTCGAGGCATATAAAAACAAAGTTCTGCATAAAATATTAACAACATGAATGCATGTGCTGGGAGGACATATGATAACCAACCCGCAAGGTCATAGGTTCAAACATTATCTCACCCTTGTGGTAAAACTGGGTACATGTTGCTTTTCTGTGTGATGCAGCTCATTTCTTTAGTCTTTGTAAAGCAGAAAACTGCGTCTTTGTCGGCCTCTGGAATAAGTGGAAGTGAGCCGTGTACACTGTAGTTTAGATTATTCAGATTTAATTTCATAATAACCCTAGTAAATTCCTATGTACATAGGTGCACAACAACTCAGCAAATGTACAATATCTCAATACTGTTTATAAGTCTCAGCAAATACATAAGTGTATTTATAATATATATATATATCATAGAGTTTACGCTGTAGCTGTTGTGCATATGACAATAAAGCCTTTGAATCTCTATAATAGACACCATAAATTAAATATACAGTATACTATTTACTTTTTTCTATGTCATTTTGTTTCCTCCAGCATTTCTTCCGATACAGCCCTTGGCCTACAAATGAAGAACGGTCTGTACCACTGAGATTACACAGACATAAAAAGAATTAGAGCAACGCTAATTCACAAACAGACTTACAGGCAGAGTTTGAGTCGAGACGTCTGTCCTCTTGAGAAGAAAGCTGTTGCTGATGAGACTTCTCCAGACAAACACACAATGCCTTCAACTCTCTGCTGTCATTTGACTCAAACCCCTGGTAAAGCTTTGTTTTTCCTTTCACTTTTACAAAACTAAAAACTAAACCTAGAACAAAATATACAAAAAATTCAAAGCACACACAAGGATTTGGAATTGTATTTATTTATATATAATTATTATTATTATTGCATAAAAAATTAGAAAACACTCAAATGAGATTTTTAAAATCATTATAATGTATGAGAAAACAAGCAGTCCTGTAAAATTAAAGTTTCACTGAACACCGAGGGCTCTATCGAGGAAATTCGCAAAGTTCTTGGGCTGTCCGGGCAAGAAGGGCTGAAGAACGGAGAGATCCATCGTCCTCAGAGTTTCTATCAGGGTGCTGAAAGATTAAAAAGAAAAAGAAAGAAAGGGGGGTTTGTTACTTTTGTTTTGCTAATGAACTATATCTATATCTATAACATGGAGGAGGAAGAATGGCTCAAGTATCAATAAATAAATGCATCAATAAATACAGGAATAAATAAATATGACAAAATAAATATTAGATGCATAAATAAATAGACAGAAATAAATAAATTAACAATAACAACAAATATGAACAATAACAAATAGATTTAAGATATTTATTTATTTCCAGTTTAATTATTTACGCATTTATTTCCAGATTTATTTATTTCAGCAATTATTCATTGTCATATTTAGTTATGCATTTATTCCTGTATATAAATATACATGTATACTTAAGTCATTTTAGTTTTTCACAGTATAAACTGTGCATGCGAGAAGCACATACCTGCATGTGCAGTACAACAGGTGGGAGTCCATGTGCAGCTGTCTGGCCATCTCCAGTTGGTGGTTGTTCATCAGTTTGTCATTGACGACGACCAGCAGAGATTTGCCGGCACAGAGCGCCTCCAAACAACTTCCTGCGCCTGAGGAGAAAAACAAGATCAGAATCCGTATTCATGAAGTCAGTCTGTGTTTGTGTCTGCTAGTTTCTTTTTACTATAATACAAAACTTTGATTTTCATCAGAATTTTGAAACAAGCTTAAAACTGGTAATACATTACAGTGTTTAATAGTCTACTTTTCATTGTCAGCTCCCTTAACCAAACACTAAGTCATGCAGGATAATGACCTTCATCTCTACAACCCCACTTGTTGTCTACTGTAAGTCTCACCAGCACTGAGCACACGGTGGGATAGGAAACACACCTGCAGCAAATGCAAACAAATGCGATATTCAACATGTGCTTGAATATTATCCTGTTTTTAATAGATTGCTCGATGCCCTTTGATGCCCTCATGTTGAATCGGTCTGTTGCTGATGCTCTGCTGTATTATTCATCAGTTTTCTGTTTATTGTTTGCACACTGCTGACATGCCTGTGTTTGCTTTGAATTCCATAAAGTCATTAAATGTCTTCTCGGCAGGAAATGAACACAGAAACAACCTGTTCTCGCTGGATAAACAGCATATATGTGAGAAGACACGGAGGCCCTTTATTTATTACGTTGAGGATTTAGTGTAAAGATGATAAAAAGATCGATTAGTTTCTGCGGACAATGCCGTTTCTGATCTTATAGAGTTTTTAATTAATATACTTCATTTTGTAAAGATTACCATTTATGAAAACAGGAAGGAGCATTCTTGTTTTGAGTTTGTCTTTGTTTGTTTTGTGTCAATGCAGCAATTTAATGATGCGTTATATTACATGTAAAAGGCTGTATTTCATTGTGTTAAACATTTTAATTATATATTGTGGGGGAATTAAAAATATAATAATATGTAACCACTATTTACGAGAGGAGCGAGAGTCCAGGTGGTTTTTAATATTTAACTCACCTGCGTGGCTGATGACGAGGTCCGCCTGTTTGAGGTCTTCTGCTATCGAGCCTTTGAATCGATAAGCCTCCAGTCTGACATGCGGACATCTGTCAGCAGCTGGTAGAAGAGATCCTCTCCCAACCTGAAGAACCAAACGCTCATATCCACGAGCCTTTAAAGCCTGTGGGGAGAGAAAAAAGAAGAGATTATAAAACTGGTCACATGTTCATAAATTCACACTTTTATGTTGCTGCCGTAGTCTCTGGAAGATTTATTTTAAAACCACTGTGAAGACTTGAACAGGTGATGTCTTGAAGTATTCTGAAGTTTCCCCACTAATTATGAGAAAGAGACTCTTTAATTTAATTTCCTAAAAAACAGCTTCAAAACCCGACAGCATTACAGCATCTGACCGTTTTGATTTCATGTTTCTTATTTTGTGGCGGTTATTATTTATTAAAAACATTATTATTGGCCACACTACATTAAAGAGTTGCCGTTGCAGGACAAAGACGAACTATCACTAAAGGGTCCTTGAATAACAACTCACAGACTTGCCAGTTCATGTCATGCCATTTCTTCAATCATGTGCTTGTAAAATCCCATAACTTTACTTGTAATACTTTTTAAGTTTGTTTATTCTACCAATTGCTTACTTTTTACTGGATTGGGTTGAAACTTCTACTGAATATCCAAGAAACCCTAAGGATTATTTGCAACATGTATTCATGTAAATATTTGTTGATGAATGTTTTACAGTAATCAAAAAATTAATGATATAAACAGCTGTGTTTTTATCTGTGCTACAACTAAAAATCTTCTTGGAAAAATTTACTTTAATTCAATTGTTTTTTCTAGATTGAATGTCTGACATACTGTACGTGGTGAAAAACAACTAAGTACATTTACTGAAGTGATGTACTTAAGTACACATTTGAGGCACTTGTACTTAACTTGAGTATTTCTATTTTATGCTACTTTACACCACGTTGACCAACAACATTACAACATTAACCCTCTGGAGTCAGTCTATTGTTTGGTGAATATAAATGCGCATGTTTACATTTACAATAAGATAACTTTAGTGATATATCATGTAGAGACAAGTTTTATAGTTTGATTTCTCCCATCCTTCTGCTGTATTTGTGTGTAGAAACAGTGATCGTGTGATATGTGTCCGTTTCTCTTTAAGAATATTTCTGTCATGGAAATAAATATTCTTTATTTTCTCTTGTGCTTCTAACTCTTTGTCTATTTTGTATTAAATTCCCTAAACACTTGTTATAATTACAAAATGCATTTCTCACAACACGTTTTTTAAAAAAAAGCCATAATTAAAACCAGGGACGTGCGGTCATCATAAAAAGTAAAAAAAACAAATAATAAAATAAATATAAATTTATATTTGTCCACTGGTCTGTGCTATAACTGCATTTTATGTATGATTCCAATAATTTTGATCATTTTTATAGTCAAAATCGCTGAATTTGCGTATTGAATACAGGAGAGATGCGAGCTGCGAGTTGTTAGTAGTTTTTGGCCAAATGTGTACCTTACGTGTGTGTGTGTGTGTGTGTGTGTGTGTGTGTGTGTGTCTATATAAAGAATTCTGATATGAGATATGAAAAATAACCAGTAGCCAATGTTCATGCTGCCAAGAAAATGGTGAATAAGCTACTCAGTTATAATAATAATAATAATAATAATAATAATAATAATAATAATAATAATAATAATAATAATTTGTATTTATAAGCGCACTTTTCATTTGAATAAACAAAACTCAAAGTGCTACAGAGTTGGGTTCATATATTTATAAATCTGACTGTGCCTCCCCAGCCATGAACCTCACCGCACGTCACTGATTAAAACACAACAAAAAGCTGTAGCAGTATAACATGTAGGTGCTTCTTTCAGCTTTAGCAACTTTCCTCACCTGAACGGTCTCTGGACACGTGACGCTTTCAATGAGCTCATCAAAGCTCGTGGTGCCGACAGTTACAAACACAGTCTTCATGGCTGCTCAGCTAAAATTGTCAGTTTTGAAGTGTTTTTCAAACACTTGTTAGCCTCCTCTCACAGCTCATCCTGCAGCTACAGACCTGACAGCGACTTCCGCTTTAGACCGCTGACGTCACATTCGTGAAGGCACGTGCTGCTGCCACCTCGAGGCCTGGAGCTGCAATTGCTTTATACACAGACTGCAGCGTGGAAAAATACCAGTTTAAAGCTCAGTTTGCCTCTGAGTTTATTTTCTGCAATAACACATCAAATATATAAGTAGAGTAATATTAGTTATTTAGAATACAACTCAACTCAACTTTATTTATACAACACCTTTCATACAATTGTGCACCCAAAAGTGTTTCACAGCACAGACAAAAAAGTAAAATAGACAATATGTACAATTTTTCAAGACTAAAAAACAACAATAAACAATTAAATGTAAAAAAGTCACTGAAATAAATAAAAACAAGGGATTTAAAAGAGTATGAAAACCAAAGACTTAAAAACTAAGGCAACAAATGAAGAAGCACTGTAAAAGCCAGGCTCAAAAAAGATACAGTATGTCTTAAGGTTTCTTTTAAAAATATCCACACAGGTGGAGTCCCTAAGATCCTCAGGCAGACTGCTCCAGAGACTAGGGCCACAGTGGCTACACGCTGACTCACCGTGTGTCTTTGTTAAAATCCTTGGGACGACAAGGAGGCCAGCTGCAGAGGATCTGAGGTAAAGCAAAGCAAAGTTCAAATGTCTCTTGATGAAGACACATTAGTTTCATAATCATAGAGTCAATACAAAAAGAAAGAAACCAATGTGATTTACAAATTAAGGATCAAAATGAAGAGAGCTTTTATTAGTTATTCAATGTTAATATATTCTCTGCATTCAGCTGGTAAGAAGGAGGCTCCTGCTGTGGTGGAAGTTAAACTCTGGTTTGAGAGGGGAAGATTCAGCTGCGAAACATTGAAAGGATTGTGCTTGAGATGACAAACATGGAAGAGACATATTTCTGGTGATGACTGGAAGAACAGGAACTGTACTGATCTGCACAGATCCGGGTTTCAGTGCACTATAATCCCTCTGCTGCAAGGGTTTTGACTCGGGAGACATAATCACATTTTCTCGATCCTTAATTTTAGAATTGATTTCCAGATATTGATTACTTACAATGCCATGAGAGGTGAAGGCCCACGTTATTTATCAGAGCTCTTATTGCCCCATGTCCTTTCCCGAACCCTGAGATCCTTGGATACGTCGTTCCTTGATGTTCAAGGTCCAGATTCATTCACAGAGGTGGTAAAGGCTTTGCAGTCAGGGCTCCTACTCTACAATGACCTTTTTTTGGTGACGTTGATGTTTTATTATGTGTGTAGATGTTGGCTTTTAGTTTGTTTTATATTTTTACAGATCAATTTCCTGGATGTCAATCCAGAAGTCTAATATCGTGTCAACGTGAATAAGTGCCATGTCTCTTTGAAAGGGTTACTATCCTTTCAATATATAACCAGCACAAGCACACCTGAACAAAACTGAAGACAAATCCAGGCAGCATGTGATGTATAGACGTCCTGTAACTGGGAAATGCAGGTGCACACCAGTAAACATGCTGACGGAGCTCCACAGCAGAATCAGGGCAGTAAGGTTTGTACTTAACATTGGCAGCTGGGCTCCGAGGGGCCAGGGGAGGGGCGCATTATCACTGCTGATATTCTCACTTCAGGCGCCCTAAGTGACGAGCGGCCTCCCATGAACCCTGTGGGAACTTGCAGGTCAAAAGATGTCAAGGTCACTAGAGGACAAATGTACAGAAGAGAATTGGTGCCAGTCATAAGAGGAAAGAAATCATAGAATTTAAGAGTATTTTGAGAATAAAGTCGAAATATCGAGAATAAATCAGACTACTAGCGTTAGCACACATACTGAAAGTTTGACTTTATTCTTGACATTACGACAAAGAAAACATTTTCCTCATTTAATCTCTTTGTTTCGTTTCTTGTTATTCATTTTGGTTTGTACTGCATGTTCGGGCCCCTTAAAAACGAGATGGTTAATCTCAAGGGTTTTATCCTAATGAATAAACTTGTAGAATATAAAATATGAAACACGTCGTAACTATTTCCACGACACTTGTGGTCCTCCATACTTACTGGGAACAGACTACAAACACTAGTTCACTTCGTCCCAATAACAAATTGTCCTGTAATTAGGCATACTACACATATTGTGAGCACACAAAACTACAAATGACTTACATTCTTAGTGAAAGTCGTGTTTTTGTTTGTATAGATGGCTCTTCCTACAACTCTCTTGTGGTGTGTACAGAGATAAAACCAGCAGGAACATGGACAAGACACTTTTTTCCCCCCTTAAGGAGCTCGGAGGAGCTGTGGTGGCCCTCCTGCTTCAGAGGCGTCACACAGCAGCTGCTGCCAGCTCGGCGAAGGATACACAAGCTCAGCGAGCACACAGCAGCTCCAGCTGACAACTGCAGAGCGAGAAGAAGAGCCAGCTTTGCGCTCTGTGGGATGTGGAAACTACAGCAGCACCATGTGTGACAAATTCAAGAAAAAAAAACTTGCAAAGCTCCACTGGTGCATGAAAACAGATACACACAGCAATAAGGAAGTGGAAAGTGTCGACAGAGTCTAAGAGATGGTATTTTTAGATGATGTAGATTCTTAAAAAGGTTTTAACTCTCTTTGTCAGATATGACCAGAAACATCACAGCATGTCCTGCGTTAAGTTAGTTAAATAAATCTTTAAACTTTTCATGGCTGCACAATGGTTTTTTTTTAAAATCAGAATCGTGATGTCAACCTGCACGATAAACACATCGGATAAGACCGCGATACTGCAAAATATAACTATCATTCTTTTACTATTGTGTTCAAGTCGATCAATTGAAGAATGTTGGAAATAATTTCCTTTCATTTTTTAATTCAACAAGCAATTTGTTGTTTTTTATCAGTATACTGAAAGCAGCAGAACTGAGAACACTTTAATATGTTTATTTATCACAAATAATATCGTGTATCGCAAGTTTTACTCACATCGTGCAGCGACTGCAATATATAAAATGTAATCAGGAAATAAGAGGAAGTTCCTGGGATCATGAGAATTAAAAAAAATGCTGTCTGTATGAAACAATACCCACATGTACAGTGAAAGAGTTATTGGTCACTATACTTGTTCCACTGGCTGTGAAATTATTTATTATATCCTGATTATAATTTCTGTCAAATGTTGTATTTGTACTATGTTGTTTATCCTGTACACACGGCATCTATTGCACGTCTGTCCGTCCTGGGAGAGGGATCCCTCCTCAGTTGCTCTCCCTGAGGTTTCTTCCATTTTTCCCCCTTTAATTATGGGGTTTCTTTTAGGAAGTTTTTCCTTGTGCGGTGCGAGGGTCTAAGGACAGAGGGTCTAAGGACAGAGGGTCTAAGGACAGAGGGTCTAAGGACAGAGGGTGTCGTAACCTGTACAGTCTGTAAAGCACACTGAGACAAATGTGTCATTTGTGATATTGGGCTATACGAATACATTTGATTTGATTTAAAGATTTTGACAGAAACTGACTCGTCTAACAAACTGTTAACTTGAGACAACTTGACGTTGTGCCTGATCACATTGGAAAGACATTATGATGGGATCTTTTAGCCCGTATGAACAGGTGGAACAATCGCAGCAATCACAAACTGTGTCGACATGCATATGGGCATGCGAGTTTAAAGATTTCTAAAATTATTTGTTGCATTTTTTGGATAGGACAGTTGTAGATAGACAGGAAAGGGGGAGCGAGATAGAGAGAGAGATAGAGGAGGGGGGAGATGCGGTAGGGACTCAGTCTTAGTACATGAGGTGCTCGCTCTACCAGATGAGTTACCGGAGCAGCCCGACTATTGAAATTATAACAGGAAACAGGTGCACTTCTTCTGCACTAAAGAGCATGAAAGTTGTCATTGTTAGGCAGAGTTGGAAATAAACATGACCCAATTGTTTTACTACCAGTCCGCACCGCATTTCCGGCCACCTGACGAAGTCTAATATTGTGTATGGACTTATAGTTGTGCTTTAATCAGAGATAATGCTTTAACTGTACCCAGTGACAAAAGCAGAAAGGCATGTTTATCACCAAATGACAACTTATTTTATATTTTTGAGAAGCAAAAAAGAAAGAAACATGAGACCAGGGTGCAACAGAAATTATTTAAGGCTCTGTTAAATCCTCAGCTTTAAAAATAAAACAATGTACCATGTGAAAAGTCACAAAAAGCGAAGAAAACTAGTATAAAATTAAAAGTTTAAAACTGGCTACCCATGTCATTAGTTTTTAATAAATAGGTTACTATAAGAAAAAGAAAAATACAAAGTTAAATCTGATTAACTGTGCCAGAACTTTTATCAAACCACATTGCAGCGGGAGTTATTTGATGACAAGAAATCAGCATCTCCTAAATTTAAAGCAACACACGCCATGTAGTCAAACACAAATATGCACTGTGAGCTTCCTTTGGTCGTCCAAAATCATTCTCCCACAGAGACTCCTCGAGAAAAGTGAAAATGGAAGACCTGCGTCCACGTGATCCATGCCTTGTAAAGACTTTGACAGAATTCAGGCCAAAAACAGTAAAATGGCTCTTTCTTATCACTTCAAGTTGATTTAGTAGAACATTTTCAATTTTGAGCATGCATGTTTTCAGATGAGTTTTGCCGCTTCAGGCTACTGTGATAATAAAAAGGTACAGTTTGATGTTACAGGTTTAATCCACAAAGTTGTACATCCTGTCCAAGTTTCCTGAAGCTAAAAAAAACTCATTGTACACGCTGCTGTAGTTTGTGTCTGTTAGAAGAGCTATTTTAGACAAGATTTTCAAAATAAAGCGAGCAGCATACCTGGGCAGCAAACTGGTCGAAGTATGCATGCTTAAAAGTCCAAATGTTTTTGATATTATGAAATACTTTGTCAAATTCCAAACTTGAGACATAATACAAGTAATAATAAAGTATATAATAGTGATTACAGCAGCTTTAAAAAGAAGCTGCAACCTCACAAACACTCCTGCTTATTATTTCAGGTATACTTCCGACTAAAAGGAGAGAAAAAAAAAAGACTGAAATTCACAGATGGCCGTTCTCGCTCATTACAAGTCCGTCTGTCTGACTCCATCCTGGGTCATCGCAAAGGCCGTTAAGGTTGCAGCAGAAACGTCTTTTAACAGTTATGATATCAAAAATAGGACCGACGTCGTTCCTGTCAGATGCTCTGTGATAGACAGTCAGAAACCACATTGAACAGAAACGTTACCAGCTGCGGTAAGGTTTGTCAGTTTGTCCCCAGGTTCATCAAAATCCTTGTGATGATCCAGACAAATGATGCATCTCTAAAAAAATAAAAATAAAACAGTGATTAGTCAAATGACAAAAAAAATGATTGCCACACGTTTTGATATTTGATTAATTGTTAAAGTAATTTCTTACTCAAATAGCACATTTTGTTTTCAGCCTCTGAAATGTGGAGATTTCCTGCTCTGTTTTGTATCATATTAAACTGAATATCTTTCGGTTTGACAAAACAAGACCTTTAATGACATCACCCTGGACATTTTTCACTATTTTCTGACATTTTATGGACCAGTCGATTAATCTAGAAGATAATCGGCAGATTGTTCAATAATGAAAATTATTGTTAGATGCAGCCCTGAATATAAAAAGCTTCAATGGCTACACAATGGCATCTGTGTAGTTAACACAGACAATATCCCTCACAGAATCTAAAGTTAACTTCCTGTTTTGGAACATAATTTATTTTGCAGGATGTCACATTTTCCTCTTTCTCCGGCTCGGCTCACAGGACCGTCCGCTTCATTGGTCTCTACGGCCCTGAGCTGCTCATACACAGTTCTTCATGCCACATACTTTCTGCGATCTTATGATAACAAGCTAAACCAACGGTTTGCACGGAGCAGCACCACCCACTCGTCTTTCTCACTTCCAACTGAACTCTCCTCTTCCTCACATGGCACTGAAACGCCACACATTCATCTATTTGTCACATTTGTCCTCAGCTTGTGAAGCATTTTACACAGACACTGCAGGGACATTTCATCACATTTTGTAAAGTCAGTGCGTGGCCAACTGTGCTGTGCTCGTGAGCTCTTTGGGACAGCCCAAATATGAATGTAACGATGCAAAAGAGGAAAGGAATGGCAGTGCTTGTACCTCTTCCTCACTGTACCACACAGGCTGTGCAGCACTGTTCCTGCTTCTCCGGCAGCGTGGAATAATTCATCTGTCGGACGATTTCTGCGAACAGCTCGTCCACCATAGTCTTGCTCTTGGCAGAAGTTTCGATAAAAGGGCAGCCCCACTCTTGAGCCAGAGCTCGTCCATCTGACCCAGCCACCTCACGCTCAGATTCCAGGTCGACTTTGTTGCCGACCAGGATCAACGGCACCTTCTCGAAGCGCTTAACTCGCACTATTTGGTCTCGCATTGGTCTGATGTCCTGAAAGATGAAGAGGGCGAGGATAAGGGTGGTTTCTAATGAAAACAGCAGGCAGTTTGTAGCCCTGAGACAAATAATCAGTACGCCAATATAGTCGTTTTCTAATCCCATGCTACAAACTTTGTTTTAGCAGATTTTAATGTACAGTTCACACTGGAAAGGAGAGTTAATTAGATAGTCAAAAAGTCCGTATGCATTCAAAAACATTTAAGACTATGCGGATATAAACCATGATGTAAACTTGCACAGCTGCCGAAAAATGGATTAATTAAAGTATGGTGGTGAAACTGATAAAAAAAAAAAAAAAAAAAAAAAAAAGAATAGGCCTATGTATTACACACTTTTCTTTCTCTCTGTAACGTTTAAAGGGCAACGGCTTTCCAAAGTTGTAGTTTGATTTATGGTATTGCATCACTTATTATTTATTTATTTTATATATATATATATATATATATATATATATATATATATATATATATATATATATATATATATAAAATATATTTTTTCTATACTAACTTTGATAACAGTATACAATAAGAATTATACATATAAAATGTGTACCGGTATGTAGTATGGAAACTGGGACAATGCGTAAATCATGAAACATCCTCTTGTATAACTTCAACATTACATAAGTATTACCGTCGTTATGAAACCTGTAGATTATGTTGTGTTTTTTAATGTTTTTTGTGGCAATTCACTATTTTGAGTTTTCTGTTAACTAAGTTTTGTCAAATTGAAAAGTTCAGATTACTCTGAAGCAAAGATGTGTCCTTGTTTTTCTGCACACAGTTTAACTATGAACCTGTTTTTAATCTACAAATAAATCGTCTCTTATAGTCAATTATTGTTTTCAGTGGAGGAATGTAATTTAGTTAATTTACTCCAGTACTGCATTTAAGTAAAATGTTGGAGGTACTTGTACTCGCTACTGGTACTTGTCCATTTCAGGTAACTTTATAGCCTACTTCTACTCCACTACATTACAGGCAAATATTGTACTTTTTACTACACTACATTTATTTGACAGCTTTAGTTACCATTTGCTTTGCATATTCAGATTATTGATACAAACTATAAATCAAAAAATTCATTAGGATACATTATATGTTAAGCTTCCCAGCAGTGTATACAATAATTTAAGTGATCCCCATCTTTACAAACATTAAACAAATGAATAAATACATATTTAAACCAGTGATATAGTATATTATTCTGAAAAGGGTAATTTTGCATAATGAGTACTTTTACTTTATGTAACTACATTTTGATGCCAATACTTTTGTACTGTTACTTGAGAACCATTGAGAATGCGTTTACTTGTAACTGAGTATTTTTACAATGTGGTATTGTTGTTTTTACTTCAGTGCTTAAGACTTCTTCCACCAATGATTGTTTTGCAATACACCAGATACCACACAACAGCCTAGGCCTATATAATGATGCCAATTCACAATTTTTACCTCACATTAATTTACGTCTTTGAATAATACATAGTAAACAATAAACATTTGGATGGTGCAGGGCTCTGCAATTAGGGAGTATGCATCACACCCCATTACAGCGTCTGGATGCTGTGATTAAGTCCACAGCTAGGTGCAGTTTAAGGTGTGTTACCTGGAAAGACTGCTGGTTGACCAGGCTGTACACCAGGATGAACCCCTGCCCGTTCTTTATGTACAGGTCTCTCATGGAGGCGAACTGCTCTGTCCCTGCCGTGTCGAGGATCTCCAGCACGGAGGGAGACGAGTCCACCTCGATCTCCTTGCGGTAAAAGTCCTCGATGGTCGGGTCGTATTTCTCGATGAAGGTGCCGGTGACAAACTGGACGGTCAGCGCGGACTTGCCGACGCCGCCGCTGCCCAGCACGACCACTTTGTATTCTTTCATCGGGGCGGTCGAGGCAGCAGGCTAACTTAGCAGCTAACGACTTAGCTACACCGCTATACTCGCTCCAGAAACATTTATCAGGCCTTTTAAAGAGCTAACAAGCGAACTGATAATATAAAATAACTCCTTCCTTCACATAAACCCAGGTGAAGTGATCATACTCGTTGGTTTTCCTAGGTCGCCTCGCTACTAAAAGTTGATGTCCGTTAAACTCTGGTGTTAGCTCGCGTTAAAGCTAGCTCGCTTCTGTCTGAATTCACGATGTCCCATGCTCGAGCCTCAAGCCTTTACATCGCATCTGATAAAACACAAGCACAAGGGACTCATCGTCTAGCTACAGACAGCTAGTCACGGTGATACATATTACACTTCCCCTACAGACAGCATGCAAATTCCTGCACACACACAGCAGCCCGCCGGTGTCGCAAAACGCAGCGCTGATTATGTCCGTCTGTCCGGGCCTGGTTCTGGTTCCGGCCCGGCCCGGCGCCTCGGCACCCGGGCGTACTATCGACGGACACACCGCAGATTGAATATTATAATCCGACGGTCCATTGGCGATAGTTTGTTGCTGTCCCACTGTATGTTTGACTCTGTGCTACGGAGGTTTGATCACAGAAAGGAAAGCTTTTTTTCACCAACTGATTTCCTGAAGCTAACGATCTGGTTTCCGCTAACGACAACACGACTTCCGGTGCGACTGTTTTCAGAATAAAAGAAAAAAGTATTTTCTACAACAATGAGCCCAAAATACTGGAAAAATATTTACAGGTGCTGCAAAACATGACTCGTTTGACTTGAGTTTTGTGAATGATGAATAGTTGAGAGTAGAAAGTAACATAGTGGTTATCAGAAACACTGTTTCAAATAAAATGTCAATCAATGTATAACTCTGTTTTACAATTCGCATATATTTCATCACTTGCATTTTAATTTGTAAGAATTTTCATCACTTCCATTTAATTAAATATTTTTTTTTTACCTCTAGTGTCCCACCTTTGATATTGCATTCCTTAAATGACAAATGCCATTTCTTTGGTTGTGAATGATGAAAGAAAGGCGGTGAGAATTATAAGAGATGGCTCTGTTTTCATCATATCTAATCACTTGATAATTTATCTCTCCATTTTTGATTTCACATCCATTTTACCCCTCTGTTTTTAAATTCTCCATTCTCCATTTTTAGAAATGAGTTTTTGTTACTTCCACTCCTCATATTTGATACATTTATTAGTTACTTCAGAATTACAGGAACTATAAGAAAACTTGTATATGTTAAAATGTATATTCAACCATACAGTTGAATGTTTTGATTGATTGAAGGTCATGCAATAAAGTATTACTGGAATAATTTACAATCATGCTAGATGATAACATTTATGAATGACCTATTTGCACATTATGAACTGGCCATTTTAAGGTGCGTCTTGGTGATCAAGTGGTTAACACACATACCATGTAACTTCAATGTCCCTGGTTTTATTATGGCTGGGGTTAGTAAAATTAATCCTCCCCCTCTCTGTCTCTCTCTCTCTCTCTCTCTCTCTCTCTCTCTCTCTCTCTCTCTCTCTCTCTCTCTCTCTCTCTCTCTCTCTCTCTCTCTCTCTCTCTCTCCATGTTTCTTGTCTGTATTTCTTCTGTAAATAAACCAATAAAAACATAGCAAAAATCTTCAATCTAATGATTACATAACTATATTACTGAATGATAAATGTCAAATGTATTACTCTCTATTGCTAAATGATAATAGTTAGTGATTCAACCTATTTCTTGTTTATGAAAGCTTAAATGTTATACAATATAGTGAGCAGATGTGTCACAGGAAGTGATTTAATCAACATTTACACACCATCATGTCATGTATTGTGCAGTCCTCCAGTGGATTATCTTCTCTCACCTTGCTACAGTGATCGGCTGGATTAAAGGTGCAACAGACTTGAGTCCAGTGAAACACTGATTTTCAACCGGTTATTACGTTACTTCAACAAAATGTATGAAATATAAATTTTAAGGTTGGTATTGATAATGTTTTGTTTGTTTTATTTTTATTTTTAGCACATGATCCAAAATAATTTGTCAAAAACAAGTTGATTGATTTGGTCTGATATGCAAACTTGCAAAGGCCACAATCTGAAACTAAACATTGTAGATTGTAACGTCCTAGAAGGTGTAGGTATTTATGACGACGTATCATGAGGGGGCTAATATTCAGAGAAAAAAACTCTGATTTCTTTGGATATCCTCTGAGATTAAAGTAATTAATCTGCGAAAAAACAAACAAAACAGAAATGTTCTGAGAATAATGATGTGGTGTGATGAGGTTGATGCAACCTTGCAAAATTAAGCAATGTGGTTCCTTGACAAAAAAAAACAAAACACTGTTTTTCTCCCCGTAAATCACTTAAATTCAATCTCAGATCATTTCAGATTTTTCCAAACAAATTCATGATTTTATAATCTCAGAGTATATCCACGTTTTTGTCTCGTAAATTTAATCTTGGAATATTTGAATGTACTGTAAGACGATGTTAACGAGACATCCATGACTTCAACTGTCAACATAACCTTTAGTCATGATGAGAAATGTCTCTTTAAAGGTGACACAAAAAGATAAAGAACATCAAAACACACCACAAGAGGATCACAATTATGTGTTTTATTAAAGGTCAAACAGAAATCGCAGAAATCATCATAGGCACAGTAACTTACTCTTAATAGCTATACACTGCAAAATAAATTGGCATGTAGCACAGCAGCACATACAAGCACCACAAGCAGAAAACAGAGTGAAACGATAGATGACGAAGAAACAGCAGTCAATTTCAAGTCTGTCCTAGAGTGTCAGAGAGTTTTTCATATGGCTTAGTCCTGAACAGTCTTTGGCCCTCATCATCTTCCACGGGTTGCCATTCAGTCTGCGACTGTACCCAATTTAATAAACTCACCAACAAAGGATTTTAAATAAAGGGACACGTTTTACAAACACTCAATACATGTACTGTTTTAAGTCAATTTAAATGTGGAACAAAAAAGAAAAAACTACATCTTGCATGATAAAGGCACAATTACAACTGAATTGTTTTCAAATAATGACAACAATAAATCAATTTAAAAACTAAATCACAGTCTTATTCACTTGCTTATGACTGGAAACCCACAGTATTGTTAGTCCTCTCCACATGTGGAGTCAGAGGGCTGTGAACCGATTCAGCAGGATGATTCAGTCAATCCCCCACTAGGACAAGTGCCATGGCAACACAATTGCTGTCTTTAATAAAATTAAAACGCGTCACATGTCCAAATCTGCAGGAACAGAGCTACGTTCACGATGTTGCTGCTGCTGCAAGAATAACATTGGAAAACCAGGTTGTTCGCAATTTTGACTAAAATCCTGAGGAGAATTCAGATTTATTGTTGTTTTGGTTAATGACAACAAGGGAGCAAAGAATGAAAACACAAAAGTAAAGTAGATTTAAAACCCTGTGAACACATCCATCTCCCTCTGATTTCTTTATCTGCTCCTCTTTTCTTCCCAGCTGCTTTTCAGCCTGCAGGTGGAGCTACTCTGTGCTTTATTTTGGTGCATTACTGGAGAGAGGAACGCACCCGCATTCATGTGTTCATGATGAGCATTTAAAGACAAGGTTAGTACTGGTTCATTATTTCAGACCGACTACTTCTTCTAATCCACCTCTCGTGTTTGATGTCAGGGTCAGATGTTACAGTAAATGAATAGAAAAAAGTTTTTTAAAGCAAACCATCGTGGCTAGGAAATGTCATGCTTGGCAAAGAACAAGGCTCTAGCAAACAAACAAACAAACAAAAGTACAGATCTTTTTATACTGTAATAAAATGATAGACATACTCATATCATTAACAATACATTGATTAGATTTTTAATCAACTCTTATCTATATTTATTCAAAATAAATTTTGAGTATTTTGACATAGTTATGTACATAAGTGCAAACAAGGTGAACATCACACATTCGTATACACCTCAGCAAGGATCGACATCACCCAGCACAGCTGGGCACAAAGAGACTTCTGAACCGCCTTCTTGGCCAAAACTGAAACATAACTCACTGATGAGCGCTCGGCCTCCACACAGAGAACTGAGCGAGGAGGGGAACAGTGAGGATTGCTGACTAGTTTACTGAAAAAGATGAGTCCAAAAGCCTCTTTACCTTCCTGACAGATAGGCGTTTGCTTTAAAAGTCCGTTCTTATTTCTCAAAAACACCATGTACAAGAACAAAAAACAATTAAGGTCAAATAAACAAAACAAAATATACACCTGATCTCCCCTAAGGACCTTTGGATATTACAAGGATTTAAGTTTTCCATACAAAATATTTTATCACGTCGCAATAACAAGACAAACTAATTAGACATTCCCTTTTTGAATAAGTTAGTGATGTATGCTATTTCAATTAATGTGAAAAATATAATCACAAGTAGGATAATAGAAAGGTAGCCATGTTGTCATTTTGTTGCCACAGCAACAATTACCATGAACAATGACTCCATCATTGTATACAAATGATTTTCATGTTATATCTTTTTTTTTCTTGTTTGTCTACACAAACTATTAACTATGTATAAATGAGTTTTTTATTTCCATGCTGTGTTTTTTTTAATGTCAGTTTTAAAAAGAAAAGCTTAACTTACCATTAATACATGTCACTTTCATACACAGCTATCACATCTTTATACAGTGATCAAGAAATAAGGCCCTTTGTGCCCCGGGCAACAGAAGTATGCTCAGAACGAACTAAACGTCCACATGCTAAAAGGATCTGTTCACTGGACACAATGATCAGAGCGTTTTGCATATTACAGAGTTGTGATTCATGAATAGTGAGGCCTGCAGGAAATCAAGAACAAGAGAAAGGGAGAGAGGTAAAAACTAAATATTCTCGTGCCACACTGCAATTCCTTTAACTCGCTCTTGTGCATCGATACATACGTCTATGTACTTAGAAATTCAAATGCCATCAAGAGGCACAATTTATTAATCAAGTATTCTTTTGTTTTCCAGCTGGACAGCAGTCAGTGAAGGCGTAATGATGTGAAGGGGGAGGAGATGAAGGCTAGAGGGAGAGTCTTTAAAAGCTTTAAGATTTAGACAATCTAAAAATCGTCTGGACATTCGAATCATCAATTTCATCGAGTAGGAGAGAAATATTTCTGTTCAAAGACTTGAGAAAATGTAGCTGTTCAAAGCAGTCAAAAACAGGGTTATAGGAGAAGACGTACATTTCTTTACAGATGTACGATGACCGGCATATAAGAGGCTGCGTAAGGTTGGATCCACCATGTAAATAAAAGGTAAAGGGAAATACGCTTATTCACTTTCTTTGAGCGGATTAGATGAGAAGATTGATACTCAAACCAGGAAACATTTAGCTTAGCTTAGCATAAAGACCAAACACAAGGGGGAAGCTAGCTAGCCAATATTAGCTTATTGTAGAAACATATGTACATGTAGTATAATGTATGTATGCCTATAAGTAACCAGAAATGCCAAATTTGGTTTGAGGTAATTTAGAAATAGTGTCAACATCACATAGTGATCAAACGAGTGCTTTTGAACATAGCCATAGTTACAGTACATAACTCGCACTAAAGCTACAAACTGTCGAGTTTATATTTCTGGTTTTGTGCTGATTAATCAAAAAAGATGTGTTAATTAGAGAGTTTTAGAAGTGCTGTTCAGTGCATTTTGTCACTTCCAGACTATTTCTCATAGTTTCCCGTCTTTATGCTAAGTGGTCACACAAACATGAGCGCGGTATCAATCGTCTCATCTAACTTGGAAAGAAAGCACTGTTCCTTTAAGGGACACATTTATACCAACTCAACGTGAACTTAAGGTACAGTTGCTACAGTTAACGTAGCTCACTGGTGGAAAAAGGGGGGGGGGGGGAAGCTTTCACCCAGTCAAACCAAGGGTCAATCCCAGGGAGCGGTGATTCCAAGATGTTCCCATTGAACATAGTTGGCAGTGTTAATGGGTGGGAAGCAGGTGAGGGATTACATCCTTGACGCAGCACTAGCAACTCCTACTGGATGTTCTGTCTGTTACTTCTGCTTACAATCTCCCCAGGTAAAAAAAAAAATAGAAGGTTAGCATGCTGATTTTCACATTTCCCCCCCCCGTGATTATACCGTTGTTTATCGGTGCATTTTGGGCACTTTGGGTTCTTTCGAAGGGAGGGTTAACTTTCAACAACCGACTGTAAGAAATCGTACTGTAATGTACGGTGAACATTTGTACTTCAAAAAGTAGTTCTGCTCTACTCTTCTGAGAGTGAAAGATATTTCTAAAAGTAGTCACACCATCCATTGACATTAAATATAAATCTATATAACAATACACATACTTTAATATGTCTTAACAAAGTATCAGCATGGTAACTATGTGACCTCGGAGATAGATCATGATATATAGTGAATTGTTACATTTCAACATGCCGGTCTTTTAGAAGGGCATGTGTAGAGTTTTTGCATTAAATACATTCACAACACAATAACATTATTTAAAATGAATAATGTTCAGTGGGAAATGCCGTAATATCTGCAGCATTTACAACTAACCAAATATGTGATTCATTGTCTTTTTCAACACGTAAGTATCCACACAACTCACAGATCTTCTTCACATAAACCATAATAAGACAGCACAGCTGTCCCAGAGAAGAAACTAGCACAGATGTGATTTACTGTTATAATAACGTACCAAATAACACATCTATCTTTGAGCACTGGTCTGTTCGTACAGTGTGTAGACAGTGGTGGTTTGAGGAGACTTAAAAGAGGCACATTTGAATTTGGATAAAAGTGATTTGAGCCCGGTTTCCAGAGCCGTTACGTTCAATTTTTCGCACCTAAAGCAATTTACTCAGACATTTGAAAACCAAAAACAGTTTTCTCTTCTTTTCTTTACCATCAGACATCAAACGGGTGATTTATTCCTCCATCTCCTGACTTTACCATTACGCAATTCTGGCTGCAATATTCAGAGTCTGACTACTTCTGACAAACAGGACACATCAGTAGAAAAGACGACACATTATAAAGTCAGACGGGACATTTTCAAGTTCTAAGCTTTCTCCCTGAAGAGCCGTAAAACATAAAAATCTTGTGCCACGTATTCAATCCAAAAGCCGCATGAAAGGAGAGAACTACACAGACAAACTGCCTTTTTAAAATGCATCTGAGTTTGAGAGGGAGACTTTCATTATTCTGGTATTGCACTAAATGGGGGGGGGGGAACTCAACCAGCACTTGGCACACACAGACTTTAGGCACAACATCAGGAAACAAATCCGGCTCCCATCAGTGCAATAACTCTGACATCAGGTGTGGACGCTTAATAAGAAGTACCAAATAATTCATCTTAGATCTGACTCTCAGGAAGATCATTTTGTTTTTACTATGATTTCGGGCGAGTTGAACACATCTGGGTTTGTGGCTGAGACTCATCGCCTGTAGATTGTCATTCTTTTAAACCAAACGGGACAAACAAACCTTTGTTTTCTGTCATTAGACAATTACCCATCACAGCCGTGACTAAATATACCGCAGAGACACTGTTTTAATAACATCACCTGCTTTAAGGCAGTTTGTTCTTCAAATCAAGAAATTAAAAATCTCTCAACTCAGCCCCTTTAGAAGAGAAGTGATTGTATCCTCATGTTATGTCCCTCTGTCAAGCTTTTTGATGCATTACATGAGAAGTAAAGCCTCATTTGCTGCTTTTAGCCAATAGGTACCAGATACTGACTGTGAAACCGGGGGGGGGGGGGGGGGGGGGGGGGGGAAATCATAATCAACATTCATGAAACAAAATAAATTTAAAGTGGCGATCACGGTTATTCCTAGATGTTCTTACAATAGAAGCTAAAGGTTGATACACGGTATTTTGGTAACAACAGATATTGCCTTTAATTGCACAATAACAACATGTTTCAATGTGTGCTGTCAAGTGTTTAGAATTATTTTGTTGAAACTAAGTCTCCTCTACAGCTGAGCAGATAAATCAAAGGCACAAACAAATTAACAACAACCTGTTGGCGTTTCATCAACATGAGACCATGAGAACACACTGAAACATGGCACAACACCAATGTTACATTTGTAGCCATCTTGAAACGTAAACATGACATGATATGAAACACTCTTTCATCTTGACAACACATACTGGTTCTAGCCCAGCGGCAGGTCCATTTGCCACTTGAACTTCCAGAATAGGCTTTTCAAAGTTTCTGACTTTGGAACAGTCAAAAGTGTTGGGTCACCTCATGTGATGGCTCCAACCCATAAAGGGCAAGTAGTCTTCAATGTGTGTGTGTGTGTGTGTGTGTGTGTGTGTGTGTGTGTGTGTGTGTGTGTGTGTGTGCCTGCTGCACTTTTAAGGTGTGGGCATGTATGGCTGTAAGAACGAGGGAGCTCTATTGCTCAGCCTGATCGAGTCAGTATGCATCAGGATGGCTGCTTTAAAGCAACAGTAATACGTCCAGGCTTGTATTGCGTCAACCAATCGCAGTTTTTCTCTCTTTCATAATAATTCTCATAAGAAGTTTCACACTCAGTCAGTGTGCACTGTAGGCGAGGCACATGTTTGCTGCATTCAGGAAAGATGACCGCCCTGGTAGTGCGCAGGTTTCAGGGACTTTAACTGGGGTTTCGGGAAAGGCTTACTGAGTTTAGCGCCACCGGAGCCGCCATCAGCAGTTTGGGGACGGGACAGAAATGGGTTTCCATGGGAACACACTGGAGCTCCACGGGATCAGGAGTCAGAAGCTCGGAGGCGTCTACTGGAGGAGAGAGACACAAGGTGACACAGAGATTCAGTACGTTTTTATTTATAATGTAAAGCCAGTATTTTCTGACAATGCTTGTTTATATTTATGTATTTTGAATAATTGTTGCAATCATTGTTGAATTATTCAGATTCATTATAGTTTAAAAAATCTGCCAAATTATGTATTATAAATTAGGATTTTCCTTCAAAATTAAATTCTTCAGACGGCATATTAGGACCATTATAGGTAAAACAAAAAAAGTATTACAGAGCCGGGGGAGGGGATAATATTCAGAGAAAAAAAGAGAAATTTACAAGAAAATAAAATGGTATATTCTCAGATTATAAACTCGTGCATTTGCGATAAAATCACAAATTCAAATGAAAAATAATCGGAAAATCTACATTTAATTTTACAACCTCATCACACTACAGGCTCTGCAAAAACCTTTTTACCTACGTTGGCCCAAATACGCCGTCGTACATTCTTTATTCCAGGTACAAAAAACCCATTCAAAACATAAAGGAAAGTAAAACTCTCAATAAAAACCATGTTGAGCTGAAATTGTTGGTTAACAACTCCTTAAAGTAAATACAAATAATATAACATAAAATATTATATAAATATTGCAAAGGTAAATTCTTATTTTGCTATAAGAAACTGCTAAACCCCCTCGCTGTTTAGAGAATGTTTGCAATGAAATGTGTTCGTGTGACACTGAAATTATAGCCGGGCTGCTACCGATGCCCGACCACATACTGTCCATAGATTACATAGAAGACAGAGACGTGAGGCCTGATACACCAAACTACGACATTTAGATGAAAACAGTTTTCATTTGAACTGTTATCATTTGCTCACACCACAACAGACTGGAAAGTGAAGACAGATGAAATGTGAACACAACACATGTGACACTACAGGCAGGTGTTTCTTTAACCTGAACAAGATGAACAGGACTCTAAAAATAAAAGAGAACTGAAACGAAAGAGCAAACCTGATTCGAGGCGGCAGATTCAGCGAAAGGAACATTGGCGACTGGGGTCGAAGCCGACGAAACAGTGGAGGTGGTGGCACCGTGCATCATGGGAACTTTTATTCAGGCGAGTCAGACGAAAGACAGAGGACGAGGATGTGGGTGGGGAGGAGGAGGAGGAGGAGGAGGAGGAGGAGGAGGGTAGGGGACAGGAATGATATGGTTACCATGGCAAAATGTGTCGGGTCAAAAGTCATGGCACAAGTCAAGTGATATTGCCAGGATGAACAAATATCAAGACACATGCAAACGAAAATAAGAGATTTAAAAAAAAATTACATTTTTAATTAGCCAAACGGCTACAAAATAAAATAAAATGCACTGTTTCACCAACAAATGGTAGTTAAACAAACAAGGCAATACACATTCATACAATCTAATCAGACGGGATATCTGATATATTGTATTCATATGGACAGAGGGCATGTGTATGGAGGGAGCAAATGATCCATAAAACTGTTTTCAATAATGTCACAGCTTTAACGTGACAATACTTTATCTCTTCTTTAGAAAGAGTCCTGGGAGTTGATAATAATCATAATATCGGTCATTTTATTATTGTGTCACATTTAGTGACTGACCGTCTTTGCAAGATAAATTAAAAAATCTCACTTTTACTTTGTATTCATCTTATAAATGTCAGATGATGAAGGCGTCCGCAGCAGCTGCATTTGTAACTTTAACAAAAATATTAATATTAGCTGAAACTGTCACTACGTCCTGACGGTAGTGAATGATTATGCAATTTGAAGATTCCACCGCGGCCAAATGAAAACAACCAATAAGAGCAGAGGAGTCTCTCACGCAGTGGCAATCACTCCTCGTGACCTCCAATCAAGCTGTCAAACTATTCAGTGCTGATCAAATATAAATCCAGATTCTGTTCCTGCAACTGTAACATGACAAAGTGTGCTCTGGCCGGTGGGCGGTGCTTGAATTTGTTTTCTAACATAGCGGTCCGGTCACACACTTTTCTCATTTTACGGCTAAACAGTATACTAAACTATGTCCAAGTAAATAGTGTCTTGGCACTCCTGTGAGATTTGCACATATTTAACTGAGGTAATATGCATACTGAATATTAAAATGTTCCCCTTTCTATGCAAAGTGAGCCTCAACAGTCCAATTCACAAAGACTAGCGCTAATAGCCACGCAAAGTTTCATTGAAATTATGAGCATCTTCAGAGAAGTTGTGGTAACTGAAGCACATTTATAAAGAGTGTCTGCTCAAACACATTTGTTTTTGGATGGAGTAACAGGATGCCATGAAAAAAAATGACTAAAGCTCTCCTACATGTCAAAAAATATCTATGAAAAATAAGGTTATTATATAAACGAATGAAGATATTCTTTCTTCCCTCCTTTCCTTACATATTTCACTTTCCTCTCTCATAATTGCCTTCCAGGAGGTTTGGGTGGAAGTGGCCCCTCCTGACAAGGTGCTCAGCACTCAACTGATGCATTGGTCTCAAGTACATTTATACTTTGACACATGTATAATTGCAATCAGATACAAAAAAGAGCAAATTGCACTCAGCTGCAAAACTACTAATATCAGCAGCGCTATCCATTTTTTGTTAACCTCGCCCCTGAGTTTGGTGACTTCCAGCTGATCGGTGATTGAAAGCACCTGTATCGCTGTGCAGAGCCTTTAAAAGAAAGCTTGGCTGCGGTCGAATAGTGTTTTTGCTTCTGACGGTTCCTAAGTGAGTGAAATGACCCGGAAGTATCTAAGTGGCAGCCATGATAAGAGCCGGTATAACGTACAGGGAGTCCCCTCACCAAGCCATTCAAGAGATGCATGCACACATGTACACATACACCAGGCATGCTCGCACAGAGAAATGAATGATTGACTTGCTTACATAAAGCATGACTTGTTAAACAAATACAACATTAATGTGATTGCAGACATGACGAAATGAAGAAGACAGTGGGCTGAAAGCTCCAAAATGTATCTTTATATGCTCCATGTGGTTTCAGTAGCTTTCACAATAATCTGTGTTTTTAAAGTTTTCCTCTGACCTGTAGTACTATTTTACAATCCATATTGTTTTGGTGGAGTTGCCGAGTGTTGGAGATATCGGCCGTAGAGATGTCTGCCTTCTCTCTAATATGATTGAACTAGAAACTCGGCTTGTGGTGCTCAAAGAGCTCAAAAGAATTGAAAAACTCATGTATTTTTCCTTGCCGAAGGAAGGATCTACTCATGGACGAGAGGCTTGTGCTAGAGATAGCATGAGCTGTAACGTTAGCGAGCTCAGAAGAGCTCAGAAGAGGCTCTCGTCCACGAGTAGATGCACGCTTCTTTCTGTGCTGTGATATGGTTGGCGGGTGTAGTTCGGTAGAAAGAAAATAGTTCCTACACGTTACTGATCTCCAGCTATGATACAACTGACCTACCAATGTCTCCTGAGGGCATCATGCACATAATAGAGCCTGTCAAATTAATGTAAACATAAACGAAAAGATGGATGAGAGCGGGCGAGAAGGACAGCAGGAGGAGAACGAAAAGAAAACAAGGACAAAGAGTTGTGGTAAAGAAAAAGGTGTAATCAGCAACAGCAGGTCGCGGCGAGTCAACAGGTTCAGGTTAGTGCAGGCAACACGTGCGACATCGAGGCTGTCACAGTTAGTGCACACGTGTGCCGACACGCAAACACACACAAGACAATAAAGCTATATTGCTGTATAATTTAGGCATGTGGCATATCAATAATTCATGTCTGGCAGCCTTCGAACATTTCACTAACCACGGTTTCTTTACAGTTAACTTGACCTGACACTCGCTGGTGTCACTTGTATCATTGATGCCTAATTTATGTTGACAAAATGCATTTTTTGGAAACATTATTTTAGTTTATGTTTCACTGGTACATATTCAGTTTCATCTGCAATACTGGAACTTGAGGACAGAAAATAGAACAGGTTTCCAAATAGGGCTGCACAATATATTCACATAGGATAATAGTGATAGTGATGTTAAATATCATGATAATGAAATGAAAACAGTTATTAAAATGTACTCAGGTCTGCCTTTCTGCTGCTTTCAGTACACTGCAAAAATACAAAATTAAAAAACATTATTTGTTGATAGTAGCATTTTAAAATGTTTTTTTCTTCTGATACTGTCGTTCATCTAACTCAAAATATCCCTAAGTATATATTGCATTCTTCTATGAAGTGTTTTTCCTGCAAGTTGACAATGCGATGATGATAATAAAAAAAATAATATTGTGCAGCCCTGTCAACACTTCAAAACCCGGATGTTCAAGTGACAGTTATTGGTCCATAAAACAGAGAAAAGCAGTAAATCCTCACATTTGAGAAGCTTGATATTTAGTATTCAGTATAAATGAGTTAAACAAGTAGGTGGTTTAGAAATGGTTGTCAATTACTCGATTAATTGTTTCAGCAGTCATTTTATCCTATAAACTGCAATAATACATTTCCAGCCAACCCTTCCTTCAAATCAAGTCTGATTCTTAAGTAACAACCAGAAAACACATGAAATCCAAAACAACCTCAGAGTCATTTGTTTTACGGTGCCAGCTGCTACTTTCAGCCAAAACACATGCAAGAACCTCCAGGAACCTGCAATGCATGCACCCACCAATCCATGCACAGTCCCACATAATGGCTCGACTCTGATGTGTTTGTTGTCTGGTTTTGTTTTGGCCGATTACTGTAACGTAACTTTGTTTACGGCTTTAACAACTCTCATTACACATCAAGCCAGAGTGAAGCAAATACAAGCAACACAGTGAAAGGAAGAGAAGAGACGAGTTACACCGCAGAGAAGCCACAGCATGCAAACTGTTGCACACCTGTAGCTCCCTGAATCTACGGCTGCATGAACGTCATCTTTTTTTACATTTGAAGCTTTTTTAGACGAATAAAGCTTCGAACGTCTGTCCTCAAACAAAATAAATAAAGTGATTCATCAGATTAAATGAATTAGTCTTTTTAATTAACTTTCTTTAATAAATATAACTAAGTGATCACAGGGTAGATATATAATATGATCTTGTTTTTGTAACAACTTAAGTAATTTACTATAATAGTCTTTGAGCCAAAATAGAGTATTTTGCTATTGTAGTATATTTTATATATATATATATATATAATATATATATATATATATATATATATATAGAGATCGATATAGATATATATATATAAGATATAATATAGAGATATATATGATATAATAATAAGATATATAATATATATATTTTATATATATATATATAAATATATAGTATATAATATATAATATATATATAATATATATATATATATATATATATATATATAAAAAATATATATATATATAAAATATATATATATATATATATATATAAATATATATATATATATATAAAATATATATATAGCAGAGTGTTTTGTTAGATAGAAACATGTTGTAAATTTTGGAAATGATAACATCTATTTTTTTCAATACATTTTGACTTTGAACTTCACAACGCTCTGGAGTTATTGGAAATGTTTGACACAGTCCTACGAAGCCTCCACTGGAATCTAATTCTACAAATGTGTAGAAATACCAGCTTTAAACTAAATTAATAGACATGCAAAAAAAAAAGAAAAGAGAAAAAGAATGCCGTGCAGAATTCAAATGTTGTTTTAGAACTTTAATGTCAACGTTATCAATGTGGCTTCAAACCTTTCGGTGCCTGTATCACACTATCACCTTGTCGTCTCACATAATAACCCTTGTATGTGTCTGGCCTGAATCAAGCTCCATGATTCAGTTTACCTCCTGTGGGATGAGTTTCAGTGTGTGTAGAGACTCACCAGTGGGGATGAAGGTTTGTTGCTGGAGCTGCATGTTAGCCAGGGCTTGCTGGTAGTGGAACATGCTGGGGTTGAAGATGGCGGCAGCACCTCCGTTGCTCTTCTCTAAAATCGGCCTCTTTGGTAGCTGCTGCATGCCACCTGGAGGCAGACCCTGGAAGGAGAAGAGAAGTTCTCTATTATGGGCAACATAATAAGTCCCCGTAATGTGAAATATCACTGATGATACACAACTATATACCTCTGTTTCACCAGACAACCCAGTTCTTTTAAAAGGTTTTTTTCTCATTGACATTAACATTTGGATGTCATCAGTAAAAAACTAATTGATTTTAGACTCTTAATTGGGGGGCATGTCTGCTTTCTGCCCGAGGAGTCAAAACTCAACATGGAGAAACAGCGTTTTATGCACACAAATCTGGAAAAACTCCTAGAAAACTGCAGGTCCTCTGCAACTCTCAGGTCTTTTAAATCAAGGCTGAAGACTTTTCTATTTGACACCGCCTCATTTCTTACAGTGCACTGTAACTTTATTATTTTCTATTCTTTTAAACATGTCTTGTTCTCTTTTAGCCCATTTTAATTTGTTATTCTTTTGGCTCTTTAATGAATGTTTTTAATTGAATCTAAATGTCCTTGTATAATGTGTTTCTCTTGCACTTTGTCTCGATGTTTTGTGTAAAGCACTTTGTATTGCCTTGTTGCTGAAGTGTGCTATATAAATATATTTAATTTGAATTTTAACAATAACGCAAAAACATAATTTTCTCTTCTGAGGAACATTGCCAAAATTAGACAATTTGTAACTCCCAACGATGCTGATACATGTTTTTATTACAAGCCGCCTAGATTATTGAAAACTCTCTTTTTTTATCGGTCTCACTAAAAAGTATTGAGGAAAGTTACGGTTCATTCAGAACGCTGCAGCCGGGATTGACAAATACAACAAAAATAAAATGACCCCACTGCTCGCATCACTGCAGCGGCTACCTGTATCTTATACAGTTGATTTTAAAGTCCTTTTACTTAGTTACTTATCTAAGCCTGTATATAATACATAATCTAGCAGCAATTCAGCTCCTGCTTTTCATTTTACATCCCCACACTCTCAGATCTTTCACTGCCTTTCTTTTAGACGGTTAACTTTACTGGTATTCTTGTTATTGTTTTTTTGTATTGTCATCAAATGAGGTTTTTTTCTCTCACTTTTGCTTGTTATCGTTTCATCTCATCTTATTTTGTTAAGCACTTAGCGTATAGCGTTAACGTTATTATTATTATTGTAATTATTATCTGGTGTTCTCTGGGAGTAAATATACAGTCGGCTCCTTTGACTCAACATCCAGTGCACGTGGATGTGTCTGTTTACCACCACAAGAGGACACTGCAGTATCTCAGATTTTCTGAAGTGTTGCAGGACAGCCCAGAGGTCAGGCCAAGAGCAAATTGGGTTTGCTATGACTTCATTCTGTAATGAGGCCGGTGCTGAAACATCAAACTGCAGTGGACGATAACCAAAAGAACGTTTTACTCATAACAGGGAAGTACAATTATAACATGTTTACACACAGAAATATCACATTTCAGGATGTTTCTTTTAAATGATTTGATTTTAATTAGTCTTCCTGATTAATTTAAGCTTAAATCAGTAACAGCAAGAAAGACGATACATTTAGTTTCTATTTCCTTTGATTTTCCTGTTTCTCATGTTTTTCCAACACGGTCTTTCTTGTTTTCCTGCATCAGCACTGCAGATTGACCTGATTATGTTACAGCTGCTCTCAATGCTAACTTTAGCCCTCGTAGCTGAGAATACCGGCTCAGACGCACAGTAGCAGACATTCATGAAAAAACATAATCCCCCAGACTACATTATCAAATTTCAAGCTGGTTGAGGGATACTGTGATACCCTGATCCTTCATTGCATCAGTAAACAATATCCAGGTCGAGAACAAGAAAATCTCCTGCTGTTTCACTGCTGTGTTGAGCAGATGCGGTGAACGTTGAATTGTAACTTTTGAGAGTGTTAAGAATAAGGTTGAATAAAAGTATTAGTGGCTCAATAAAAACTATAGAACTTTTGAGAATAAATCAAACTACATTTTAGCGCATATTCTGAAAGTTCAACTTTATTCTCGACATTTTGATTCCATGCCCTAATACTCTTCTGTATATAATAGAAAAGCCTTTGATTTGGTTTGTTTTTGGTGAAAAGAACAAAGAGCTCTCAGTATTTGGACTCACCAGGCCTGCGGACGCTGTGTTGTGACTGGCTTGGTGCTGTGCAGCCTTGATCCTGGCCTGCAGGTGAGCCGGGGGATGGAAGTACTTGCACTTGTCTCGGCTGCAGCGGCCTTTAATGTAGTCCATGCAGACGATGACCGAGTTCTCGCTGCAGTCCACCATGCCGGCCTCCAGGGGGTGAGCGTAGCGGCAGTCGCTCTCACCCCGCGTGCAGTTACCGCGCTGGAATTCTCGACAAACCTGCGAGGGCCAGCGAGAGCAGTGATCAACATTTACCTTTCATCATACTTTGGCCAAACATAGAAACACAACAACTGTGCTCAGGCTGCATACCTCCAGCTTGTCTGTGCGCACATGTTTTTGTCCGGAAGTGCCGTTGCCCATAGCTGCTAGGCCGGTGGGACTCCCAGGGACCAGCATGGGAGTACTGGGCAGCAGCTCAGGCATCAGGCCCATGCCTGGGCCCATGTGGCTCAGATATGGACTGAATGCCATACTGGGACATGCTGCCAGGGAGGGCGTCATTGGGAATGTTGTCTGAGGGAGGGACAGCAGGGCAGAGACGAAAGAGACAAAACAAGTTATGGCAGAGCTTTCTCTGGCTTTAGGAGAGGATTTAGTGGTAACATATACAGTTCTGTGTTTTTTTACAGCAATGACAGCCATGCAGTTACAAGTAGCTGTGCTACTACTACTACTTTACACATTAAAAAAACCTGCACATGAATAATATATCAAAGCTTTCACATGTCAGGATATTTAACATTTACTTTTTAATAAAACATGTTAAGATATGTTCACTGTGGCTGAATAATACTTCTCTGCATCACAATCTTCGGTGTGCAAGGGTTTGAACCAAAGATATAAAAAAAAAATATATATATATATATATATATATATATATCAAAACTGATGTGTCACATAGTATTAAATAAATTATCATTTTGAATAGTTAGATTAATTTAAAGACACCCAATGGGTTATAGTAGGCTGACATTTCTGCATATAATTCTCACTTTAAATGGACAGTAAGCTAAATGTTATATAGATGATATATATATATATATATATAATATAATATATAATATACAGTAATATACAGAACAATGCTCTTTTTTATTCTCTATGTTATCTTTGTTGGAGGTCAGAGTTTATTAAGCAAGCAGAAATGTAACTGTGGGTATAACTGGATGAGTCAAATATTATTATAATATTATAAAATAACTGCCGCTTTGTCACTTGGTTAAAACATCACTCACAGTACAAAGTGTGCAGTTACTATTTTGATAAATAAATGACATTTATAAACACATTGCATGGATTAAAAGGTTGTAGTTTTAGTACGTGCTGCTTACCATGGGCTGCAACTGTGCTCCGGGCAGCATGAACTGCATCTGTTGAGCCAACATGGCCGCCGCGGCCTTCTGCTGGATCAGGTTGTTCCTCCCGTTAATCTCCAGCTGGGTTTTCAGGTGCGGCGGTGGGTGCAGATATTTACAGTTCTCACGGGTGCAGCGCCCCTGAGGAGGAGAGAGGAGGGAGGGAACACGGGTGTGAGAGCAGACAAGACGGGGTGGCACTGAGAATAATGTGACACTAAATCAATCAGGGGTGTGGCTTGACATAAAAAGCTCACCTTAAGGCAGATCTGAGTTTAGCAGCGCACACATCCCTATAATCAAGTACAATTTGTTCAACTAAACTTCAAAAATCAAGTGTGTTTACAGAGCAGAACTATGTACGGTAAATACTGGTGAAATAAAGCACTAATGAAGTCCCAGAAGACGGCATACTGGATAATTCATGAGAAATGTGAAACCACTTTCTAAAATTGTTCATCATTAAAAATATGCTACGCTGGAATCAACAACAATCTGAGCAACACGGCAATGTAGAAAGTGAACTGCCAGACTCTCAAAGCATTTTCTTGTTTCTACAAGCAAATTACTTTGAGCCATTGAGTCAGACAAACTGTACTTTTCATTTTACACCGTCAACAAGTCACTTTTAAATCAATGTGAAATGACAGGTGGAGTTTTCCACAGAAGCACAGCAGACATTAGATAAACCTCACTGACAAGATAAAGCTGGAGAGGAAAAACACATGCTCCACTCTCACCGTTCTCTACGACTGTTATCAGAAACAATTAAGCTACCTTACAGAAAGAGAGAAATAAAAACAAGTTATTATTAAAAATGAGACGTGCTAATCTAATGAACACAGAGGACTATTCATCACACGTGCAGCATGTTGGCTGTGCATGCTGGGTTTATTTGCATAATCAAAGCATTTCTATTTGTCTGATGGCAGACAGTTTGTGTGACTGCAATCAAAGTCTTACATATGTTGGAGCAAAGTAGATTCCCTGCATAATAAATGTTTATAAGCAAGAAATTATTATAAACTGCAATCCCAGAGGTCAAACAGCTCAGCAATATGTTGGGTTATAAATGAAACTGAATATTGGATAAAAGTTGAACAATGTAGAACTGCATTTGTAATTCCTCTGACGAACCTATTACTCCCTACAAATGTCAGTATCAGTGATTAAAGCTGGGGGTATGCAGTTCATTGTTGGCGTCATAGGGCAAACATTTCATAATAACCTTCCAGCATATGGTACCCCAAGGAAGGGAGTTTTCTGGAAAAGGCAAATATGAAAATACAGCCCTCCTCCTGCAGCTCTCCTCTCCTCACCAGACGAGCACGGACATATGCACGTGCTTCATACAGTAACCTGTACAAGTCATTCACCAAACATCACCCTGCTCGTGATTGTGATGGCGTTATATAACGGCAATTCTATGAGAATTACCATCCTGTTTTCTTTGTAAATGTGTGGGCCTGTAGAGACGCCGTGCAAGCTACGGTTAGCAGGCTAAACTATTAGCAACATTTTCTCTCCATCTCTAAAATGCTTTGTCAATATTGTCAGACTCTCTTTTTGGGTTGCTTTGCAGTTGTTGCCAAAGTTGGAATTACATTACTTTTCCTGCAGGATATTTCACCGTTAAATCAGGCTTTCATCATCTGAAGGGACGTGTACGACCTCAGTATTTGTAGAACAGCCAGTAGAAACGTCCTCCCTCTGAAATGACCTGTGATCGCCCAAAGATCTGGAGATCCTAAAGCCTACAGAGTCAAGAGGAGGAGCAGAAGTCTAGTTTTCTCTCAGACCACTTGAATTAAAATATGCTGAAAGGATATTATGGAATATTTGCCAAATTATGCAAAAAATAAACTGCATACTCCAGCTTTAACCTAGTGATCAATGTAATGTGTCGTGAAACTATAGATCCAAAAAACAAGCGTTTTAATAACCTTGTAACTTAAGTTGCTGTTCTGTATTTTAGTCAGCTGAGGCTCATCCTGATTGAGCAGCCACAAACCGTTTCGAAGCAATTCTTTATGCAAATGTTTTCCACTTGTCATTTTTGGCTTCTTGTCAAACCCTAAATCAGATTTTGAGCCACTTATCTAAAAGCAATTCATCTTGCCCCAGAACGTCATAAAAGCAGTGTCCTTGCTCCCCGCTGGAGTCTGTGGGGAAGGTGAAGATGGTGCTGCAGAAACACTGCAGGTCATCACACACACAGGAAAAAACTGCAGTCTCCATTAAACCCCTGGGCCGACAGCAGCTGTCTGGCACTGCAGATGAGCTGTTAACCTGCTAAACTACCTCCACTGCGCGACAAACCACACCCAGCTCTCGTTAGGTGATCGTGAGAGTGCCGCACAACTGGCAACGGAGAATAAAAAACTCTAAAGACATACTGACGTCATGGTGCAGAGACTCTGACGGTGATGGATGATGTCGCGCTGAGATGGGGACGCATTAAAAAAGGGTTTCAGCAGCAGGAGAGCTATATAGAACATCTGCAGTGTCCCCTCTACCAGCATCCAGGAGGGATTCACACGACCTCACACACACCACACAAAAAGCATACAAGCAAAACATGTAGCAGCCTTAAAAGAAAACGGACAGTATGGCACAAACACCCTCGCCTACACTGGAGATGTGAGCAAGCTTTGCGTCAGCGAGCTGTGTGTTTAGGGATGAGTCTGTAATGAGGAGTGCGTCCCGTGAGCCCAGCAAGCCTCCTCCAACTCACAGGGAAAGAAAAGTACCTATTAATGAGCTGAACGATGCACTTTATGCATTGTGTGCTCCAAAAAAACTAAAAGTTGGACCAAAACCGTTGATAAAGCTATACAATCTGGGTTAGAGAAGGAGGCCGATGAAACGTGGCGTTGAGGAGAGTAATGGGTCAGGAATCTCCCTGTGGTTGCCATAGCAACACACTACGCAACACAGAGAAAGTCCCTGTTAGTACAGTAGTGAGCTGTCGACACAGAGACATCGATTCAATCAAATTACAAATAAACAGGTTTAAACTGTTCCCATAATAAAGTTTCTTTTTGCTTTAACTTATCGTTATGAAGTAAATGTTGATTGTCATATACTCATTTGCATATTGGTAACGTCATCTTGCTTTCACTTTGTCTGTTGCTGAGGAAGAGACCTCGTGCTGTTGGCAGAAAAGTTAATATAATAAAAAAATATAATATATTTGAATATATTTCTTCATTTTCCCCTGGTGGTCTGAATAAGTCACTACATGTGTGGCTAGTAGTAAACTCTGACAGCAGCGCTAATATGGGACAAACTCGATCTTCGTGAGTGGATCACCACGCTCGAGTTTGGGTTCATTCTCATATGTGACAATGATGTAAAGCGGAAAAAATTGTCTTTTGGATGGATTAAGATGAACATTTCTTCCCCAGAGGATGAATCCTACTGAACATCCATTGCCAACATGAGTCTGACATTTAGTTTTTTTTAATGAAATATCTCAACAACTAATAGATGGATTGCCGTGAATTTTAATACAGACATTCATGGTACTCAGCCGATGAATCATACTCACTTCGGTGATACCCTGACCTTTTACAAAGCCTCACAGAGTTGCGAGCAACTCTTAGTCTTGTTCATGGAAAAAAGCCAAAAATATGCTGGGACCAGCCTCTCAAATGTGAAGATGTCTTGTTCGTACTTCATCTTATATGACAGTAAACTGAGTATCTTTGGGTTTAGATTTGTTGTTTGGACAAAAAAAGCATTTCAAATAAGTTGTCTTTTCATTTGTATCTGTTTTCTGTCAATTGTTAAAACGTTCTAAAGATTAATCAATAATGAAAATAATTGTTGGTTGCAGCCCCACCATAATGTAATCCAGAAGTGACACTGCTGTTGAATGTGCTGCACGTCGGGCAGATGTGATGTCCACACTAATCATTTGAGATGACAGCAGCACTCCAGTTAACAAGGTAAAAAGAGCTAGGCGGTGATTCCCCCCCCCCAGACAGAGATAATGGAGGTGCAACAGAGAATGACGGCGGTCGGCTCGGACCGGGCCGGAGATGCCAGATATGGGAGGGACGGTGAGGAGGGAGGCCATTAGCAGATAAATCCATAAAATTAACAAAGAAGGGAGGGGTGGGCGGAGAGCAGGAGGACGGAGGGATGCTGTTGAACGAGGTACTTCTTTGTTTTTTCCAGTCAGTCAACCAAAAAAAAACCCGGCTGTCAGCTGAGAATAATCCTGAACAACAATGGGGATAAAAACTCTGCTGTAGAGGTGACTGTTGTTGACATAGTGTGCTGGCACTAAAGCCGCGCTGCAGCTCCTGATAAAAGAAAGCCACTTTGACCTTCAACTGTGACCAACTTTGGTTCTTTCTCTAATTAACAAAATGACACCGTGGCTTTAAACAACCGAAAGTGGCCTTTAATGCTTTGTACCAAAGGCAGCGAGCCTCTTTCTCCCATCAATGCAACCAGTACAGAGCCAGGCTGTTGCTCTGTGCTAAAAACAGCCGTGCCACTCAGGAAGATCAAACTATCCAATGGGTACGCACTCCTGTGCTGTTGCTAGGCCCCCCTCTCTGTTTCTCTCTCTCCCTCTCCATCTCCCTCCTGCTCTGGAGGACATAACACAGAAAAATGGCTGAATAATAAATTCTAACTCAATAAACGGGGAGACAGCAGCTGCACTCAGACAGAGAGACCCTTGTCTGGGTCTCACTTTTTCTCTGCATGAAAGCTGGTGGAGCAAAACACAGCAACAGTGTATTCTTGATTTTAGAGCAATTGGCCATCGAAAGTCGGAGCTCTTCTAAAATACGGTGAAGCATCATCACTTCTCAGACTGTTAGTTTTTCCACTGTGTATGAGTGGAGCTAGTGTTGTGGTTGTGTGGTGGAGCAGCGGAAAGAAAGCAGCACGATCGACAAGCCCAGCTCACTGATGGCCGGACAGACTGTCGGCAAAGTAGCTTCTCGAGAAACTTCCATCACGCCAGGGCAAACAATAAATATCATTTCTCTGACATTGTTATACGTATTTACATGTGTTTATTAGAGAAGCACTGACTGGTTGTCAGTTGATCAGCCATCAGTCACATTTATCCAATTTTCTGCCGGTCAAATTTGGGTCGCATGAAGGTTTTACGTTGCACACAGTGGCAGCTGCGGCACAAAGTGCAGCCACACACACATCATGTCATCGTAGTGATAAAGACATAAAGCTTGCAAAAAAGAAATAAGCCCTGAAGAAACAACATTAAAAACAAAAAGGTCTTTAATAGCCAATGTATTATTATGAATGTAAATTGAAGGTACAATTTGATTTTAATTTTCCATGAAAGAAAAGTTGCAAAGATGGTTGTGTATGCTGTCAGTTATAGTTCTTAGAAAAGAAAGAAAGAAAATTAAAATCGGCAGGTTAGACTTTTAAAAAATATGAAATCAAAATCAGCCTAGAAAATGATGAAGATTTATACCATGGCCACTGACAGTCCTCAATTCTGATTGGCTGAAAGGTGTGAATGAACTTTTAGTAAGAGACATGATAACCGGACATCTACAGCAGGAGTTTGACAAGTATCAAACTGTAGGTAAAGATAGCAACAATGTGGCTTAGCTAAAGAGCTTAGAGCTACGGTTATATAAAAACAGCTGAATAGCTGCACAGTGAGAACAATATCTAGTGGTAGGAAAGCGAGGACTTCTTACATCCATTACAACCACAGAAGGTCGTGTGTTAACACGAACACATACAATATCATTTATACTCTGGTAACCATCCCTTTAATAATATGGTTGTATTACGTCACTGCAGGCATTGTTGCAAATCAGTGAGCAAGACTTTGCTTTATGACAGTCATCGCCCTCTCCCTCTTCTGTTTGTCTCTCAACAATATACTTCCTAAGAAATGCAAACATAACCTTGATTTGTCAGAAATCTCTGTATAAGCCAAAACAGTCACATTCCATGATATATGTACATATATACATATATATATATATATATATATATATATATATATATATATATATATATCATGGTATGTGTACATATATATATATATATATATGGGTATATGGTATGTGTAGAAATGTATATGCTATCACAAAGTAGGATAGCTATACCTTTACATACTTTAGACTTCATGATGAGGACAAAAATATCAGTTGGTATTTTCAAGTTTTCTAAAAGATCATTATGCGGGACACTTTTTAAATTGTTAAAATAGACAACAAACATAATTCACAATATTGAAAAGCACTGAATCACAAGGATATATAAATACAATTAGAGAAATGTTTACAAAAAGAGCTTTGAAAAATCTAAGTGGGTGTAAAAAGGGTGGATCAGCTGAGAAGAGATGCTTTGTACCAGATTAAGCTATAAGCTAATTTACATTTACATAATTTAGCTGAGGTGGTGAGGCCCCCTCATCCTGTCACATCTCCTCTGTTTTCGAACAGTTTAGTTAGTAGATGACACCCTAAACGACAGTCGCACTCAGTAACTAGAAAGGCACTCAGAGAGCGCCGACCTCCATCAAGGCCATGCCCTATCACACAATGTCAACTAACGTGAAAAGGGATTCGGACTCGCGTCAAAATGTAATGTTCATCCTTGGCCCATGCTACACCCTTTCACCAAGTTTCATAAAGATTGGGTCAGTAGCTTCTCTGTAATCCTGCAGACAAACAAACCGAACCAAACCGGAAACTTAACCTTCTTGGCTATGATTAATATATCTTTGGATGGGCCTCATCACCTGAAACAAAGACCACTTCTGCTGCAAAACACAACAGGAAAACCTGGTTTGTGTATCAATGCGTGCCAAAAGGTCATCAACGAGCTTGACACAGAACACAAAGCATGTGTCTAAACAAACAAGATGTGTAATATCTGTTGCATTGTTACCTTGAGTGAGTCAAAGCAAGCGATGACTCGGCCATTCTCCACATGGCAGCTCCGGGCGGGGTGAGCAAACTTGCACTCGGCATCCGACCGCGAGCAGGTGCCTCTCTGAAACTCACGACACACTTCCAGGGTCAGCCATTTGGTGTCCCGTCCCATGGTCATGTTGACAGCCATCAGAATTGCTCACAAACAAACACGGAGCCGGGCAAAGGCAGATGGATGGAAAACTGTCTGATGAGAGCAAGGGTGACTAATAGTGATGCAAGAAAAATCCCCAGCAAAACAGAAGCAAAAATATTTTCTGTTTTTCCTCGCCGCAAATTGGCAGCGAGTCCTTTCGGTTGGTGTATTTTGGGGGATGTTTATTAGCTCTTCCTGGGAAAAGTGGCAGCTGAAGTTTGAGATAGAGGGGCAGACTGTGAGCAGAGGCCAGCTCTGTCTACTCTGAGGACATCACTCTGGCATGTGACACTGAGCGTCTGTGCCTTCACCTGAATCGACGCCCACCGTAAGTCACCGTTACATTCACGTCAACATGGCCGGGGCAGTCACTGTGGTTATGTGTGAACGGCCTGAGAAAGAAGATTTCTGTAGGACAAAAACAAAAGCAGAACCTTATAGGGATGGTGTCCTCGCAGTGATGAGACGATGTGGCGGCTCAGCTCAGGGTATGTGGGGACTGCAGCTCAGCAACGTGGGGTGGATGACTCTGTAGCTGTCAGGATAAAATATAGCCTCCATTCAAGGCCAAACACACACTGAGCCCCGTCCTGCTCTCATCCAGCAGCAGACGACTCCTCGCAGTAGGCACTTTGGAGTTCCACTTCCTCCTCTTATTTCAGTCTCTTTCTCATCCCTCCTTCGCCGTCGTCTGTTCTTCTGTTGTCATCCTCCTCAATGACCTCTCCTCTGCATGTCCTTGCTTGTTGTCTCGCTGTGGACTGTACAAAAAAAAAGAACATTAATTCAAAGCGTTGGCAATAAAAAAAAGAAGCCGCATGTTGTAGAAAAATATGCTCTTAATGTGAAGCTACAACCTCGTGGAGCTTGTTTAAATGGAGGGTGACGAGGACCACGAGGCAGGAGGGTGGAGGGGAAAGAGCCAAAGAGAATAAAGCGAGGACAAACAAATAGGGGAACAGAGCAAACGGGAGGGAGGGAGGCAGCAATGAACAGGAAAGGGCAAGCTATGTCTTGATTAAGTGATACAAGAGAAAGAGAGAGAGAGAGAGAGAGAGAGAGAGAGAGAGAGAGAGAGAGAGAGAGAGAGAGAGAGAGAGGGGATGGAGGGAGATTGCAGGCAGGACAGAGACGTCATTTCAGCTCCCCTGTGCTCCACGGAGCAGAAAGTAATTGACTAACTTGACATGAATCATGCTGCAATATACTGTGAAAAGTCGTGTCCTTGAAGTCGCACCGGCTGGCACGTGTGTGGTCGACACTGATGATTCCCAGACAGTTATTAATGTGAAGGGAAGAAGTAGGAAAAAAGAGAACCAAGGAAGAAAGAGAGGGGGGGGGGGGGGGGGTAGCTCTTCACAACTGCAGCTGCTGTCCTCAATGCAAAGCTCCAGCCAATCGGACAGACTTTTGCAGGCACGCAGAGCAAATCAACGACCAATGACTAGGCAGTTTCCACAGCAGCTCCTCCCTCCTCAGAGCCCGGCCCTGTTCCTCCCAGGATTTTTTCACAGTCATGGCTGAGCCACATGCTAATATCCAAACTGTACAACAACTCTGACTGCTTCTCACGAACGTGGAGGAGTAAGTCATGTCTTATTCAAACAGTGGACTATACTGCAGTGTGATGCAAAGCGGGAGGATGCATGCAGCCTGCTGTGCAGGGAGCAGAGCAGGACACTAACTGAATACAGATAACAATCAGTGAGGTGGTTCAATAAAGATACACTCAGAGACCAAACTACAATTTAGCTTCGCAACAGAGGGCAAAGTCCAAAACTGCATTTTGGAGTTGGTACAAATTGAGGAGGAAGAAAAGCTTTCCTGTCTGAAGCATAGTCATAAATTAATGCACAAAGTGAATAAACAATAGGCGATATGCAGGAGAGGAGGAGTACAAAAAATAGGAGGAGAGGGGGGCTGGAGATATTATCAGTCGCTGCGTCTGATGGCGGCAGACACAGACGGAGGAACTGATGGGGGGGAGAGTGTGAGAGTGTGTGTGTGTGTGTGTGTGTGTGTGTGTGTGTGTGTGTGTGTGTGTGTGTGTGTGTGTGTGTGTGTGTGTGTGTGCAGATAGACAGCCCAGAAGGAGAACACCGCATTGGAGTGGGAGACGGAGGGATAAGGGGGAGGTGGGAGCTGAATTAATACACCCACCTTCAAACACAAGAACAAAGACACATCCCAGCCCAAAAAAAAGAGAGGCAGGAATGAGAGATGAGCAGGTACAGCAACTGCTTTGCTTGCTTAACCATTATGCTTGTCTGTGCCTCCTCCTCCGGCCTACCTACAGATCGATACAAACTTTTCCCAGGGGGACAAAACAAGCACTCCTCCTGCAGCTTTGCCTGTCCTGCATTCAGGTCCACATCAGTGTCAAGCGTCCTTGCTTACGCAAACCCTGACAACGCAGCTCAGCAATATGCAGCCTGCATCATCAAAATGCTCCTCAGCAACACTCCTCACTTCCTCGCCTCGCTCTTGCCACACCAGACACCAAATGGCGCACAGTTGCCTTTTCTTGGAGAGCTACGCAGCAATGCTGGCTCCCCTCCAGTGCCATTTGAGTTTATACGGAGTCTACAGAGTAATGACCTTTTCACTTGCTGATATTTACTGCTGTCACTCTGCTTTCCAGGAGTTTTACCCTATCGAAATATTCTCAAACTGTTTAACCTTCATTTTTTAGCTTTACCTTTGACCTTTAGTAGGCCTTTACGAGTACGGAAAGACAATGGAGGCAGTCATGGCATAATGTGTACGTCGGTAAAATGCAACACGCCCACTGTTTGGAGGTTTGTGTTTGTTACATGTTCATGAACAGACAGAACGACCCGTAGGAGCTACGAGTAAGCTAATAGATCTGACATTCAAACTAAATAGTAAGTATGTTTAATTAGTTACTTTCGCATTAGTGGATGTAACCTCGGACATCACATAAACTAAGCTAACGGTCTGCAGCCACGCTCGCAGCTCTGTGTGTGAGGCTGTACAGCTTTAAACTTAATATGAACCTCAGCTTGCTAACATGCTGATGATCAGCAGGTGTGAAGTCCTGTATCTTAGTTTAAAGTAGAGCTTCGTCGATTAGTTGATTGACACACAAAAAATTATAATTATAAGAATTATATAATTGATCAATCGTTAATGTAATCTCAAAAATTCAGATTTTTCCGCTTTTCTCTGTTTTATATCATATTAAACAGAATATCTTTGGGTTTTGGACTTACATAACAAGACATTTAAATTTGGGCTGGACATTTTATAGACCAAACGATTAATCGAGAAAATGATAAACAATCGTTAGTTGTAGCCGTAGTTTAGAGAGTTGCATCCAAATATTTGCTAACTAGCACTAAACACAAAGTGCAGCATCAGGCTGATGGAATGTAATTAGTTTTGCAGGTATTTGGTCATAAATCAAAGTATTGACCAAATTACAATTCTGACCTGATGATGACTCTAGAGCAACCGTAGTGTCAACCTGTTGGCACTACAGGAAAAGTTGCAGATCACCAAAGTCGATTCAACATCTGGAAACCATCAGTGTACAACACTTTGTGTCAATCCATCAAATCGATGTTTCACAGGATCAGTGGAAAGTCACGAGGACTCCTCTGGGGACGATGAATGTTTGTAGAAATGTCAGTCTGGACTAAAGTGGACCGACAGACCGACATATCAAGCTTTCATAAAGCCACACCACTAGCAAGACGGGTAAAAACAGTAACTCCACTGTGTATGTACACCATGGGACCATTAGTCAATGAATAATTTAGCAACAACAGCAGACCGGTGTAACCCCCAGATTAAATCCAACAGCAAGCCATCTTAACAAAAATGTAGAATTTATACAGATGACTGTGACCTTGTAAGAAACACAACTAAGAGAGCCACATTTTTGTGAAAAATATACAAAAACAACATTGATTAATTGTCTGCATTAATCAAAATGTGTCTTCTTGCATTTACTTGACGTTTTACGTTTCAAATCAGAAGTCTTTTTTAAGAGAAAGCACTCTTTAGAAATACTGATCCTACAGTTTGTAATGAAACACCGACTGCCAGGCTGCAATATTGCACAAGCTACCAGAGCAGAGATAAAACATGAGGAGGCCAACAGATACACGAGGACAACAAACAACTGAGGAGCAAATAATTAAGAGGCAGATAAAGTGAAAGGATACGAGTGAGAAGTACTCTCATAGCTAAACATAGATCAAGTGCTCTTTTAAAGAGGCTTCATGCTTCATGCTTGAGGCTTTACAAAACAACCACCTCTGTGCTGTCCCTACAAAGAAGGTTTCAAGTAAAAACAAAAGCGCAGGGCTGGGCGAGAGTTCATTGTGATCATTTATCATCTTTCAATAGAATCGTCTCGTGATGAAATTATACATCGAGATATGAGACATCTACTAATATTTTAAGGGGAAAGTCATTTGAAGATTTTGTGTAATTTCTTTCTACTAATTTCACTTGAAACTCTTGTGTTCATTTTACACTAAAGTTCTTAATTAAATGAGAAAAATACTCATTACTTTTTATTGTCAGGTCTTTAATTCACACTTGCTTTACCATATAGTTATTCCATAGAGACTATTTATTTATTGAATAACTATAATGCTATATATTGTGAGATATATCGTTATCGAGATATGAAATTACTTTTATCAGGATATAAGATTGTGGCCATATATCCCAGCTCAATAAGCACGAAATCAGGCTTTAGATAAATGTAAATAAACAAAGTGTAAGTTATGGTATGGGTGCAACTGATGATTGTTTTTATTATTGACTAATCTGCAGTTTGTTTTCTTAATTAATCATGTCAAGAAATAGGTTTAAAAATGCCCATAACAATGGTGACATATTTAATGCAATGCATTTTCAGTTGATCAATACATCTATAAATAGCCTGATTGTTTCAGCTCCAATAAACAGATAAAGCTAACATTTTAAACTTAATTAAATTTAAACTCTCAAATGTACTCCATAGTCATAAGAAAAGTGTAGTAAAGAGTGGATACTTTGCATAGAAATAGTGCTGGCAGACTGAACTTGTCCGTCCTTTACAATGCAGCATAAACAGTGGTTTGCAGGGATGCGGCATGGTGAATAAATACAGAGCGCCCCAGTTATAATAGTCATTATGCTGCTGACGTTCCTCCAGGTGTCTGCAGTGAGAAGAGGGGCTCCAGCAGTCAGTAGGTGGGGGTCAACATGTAGGTGGAACAGGATGGGGGGAAGTGTAAGGAGGACAGATGGGGGTGGCTGCTGTTGACTCCGGCGCACTGCGTCCATCATCAAACACAGTGCACCAAAGGGCTACCGGCAGTGTAACCTTCACCGGAGCTGTGACGTCTGCAGTACGGCTGGAGAGTAGGCTGGGTGCCACCTCGACAGACAGCCCTGCACCTTATCTGCTGCTCACTCGGATAGATAGCCTTATATCAATAAAACTGTCGGGCAGCATTAAGTGAAAGGTAAGGTGACACATTAACAAATAAATAAATACAAAACCCCTTTTATTTCTCCTCTTAGATGTTTCCCTTTGCTGTTATATTTTGCACAATAATGGTTTGAGCAGGGAAATGTTTTCGGTGTCTGTCCCTTTAAATTCTTTCCCGTGGTATTTTGGTGGTTTAGACATTTTAAAATTCTACAGTTGTACTTTTTTTAAATTACTAAATTGGATAAATGTTATTAATGTAAAGTGTTATAGCAAGTGGACAAAGAGAACAAAATAATTATAACACTCGAAGAAAATTTAAATTCTGAAGAAAATATAAGTGTACTCGCGGCTAAAAGAAGTTGAAGCGGCAGTTTCAGTAAAACTGAAAGAAGTTTCTGATTAAGTATAAGCACTAAATACGTTTAAAGTGTTCATTTAAGTGTGAGTGCTGAAGAGAGTTAAACATTATAGCCCTGAAAGGCGTTGAAAATACATTGCGTAGAATGTAGGATTGCTTTATTGGTGGACTTATAGGGAATTGCGCTAAATTACGAGCATTATCTAAATGTGTAAAATGTGAATGTAAAGTGTTATTGTCTAATACTGCAGGGAGAACAACATAACTAGAAAACTAGAAAAATTCACGTGTGCTGAAAACTTATGGCTGAATTATTTTTAAATAATTGATAAATAAAAGAAGTTGAAGTGGCAGTCAAAATACAAATACTGAAAGTATCATTGAAATGTCATTTAAAATGGAAGAAGTGAAAGAAGTTAAAGATTCAATTCAAGCAACACGTCCTCATAGCTTGACAACAGAACAGGTCGTTTGCCAATGACTCCCAAAACGGCAAATATGAGCGTCATATTTAACATTGTGAAACAGAACAACTTGGTGAAGTTGAGGAAAAGATCGTGGTTTGGGTTTAAACAAGTACATTTGTTACATACTTAAAGGCCTAGTTACGTACATACTAACGTAGTAACGTAGTGTTGACTTTTGGTTTCACATGGGACTCAAACAGCGGTCTCCTGAGTGAACGTCCTGACTTTGTTTGACCAAACCATCACTCCGACTTACTGCTACTTACTTTGCTGCTACTCAAACTACGTCACCTGACTTCGTCCTTTGACCCCGTCAGAATTACAACAGCCACTAGAGGCTGCAGCCTAAAAACAAATTATGGGTATGGGTAATTATGGGTCATAATAAGCTGCACAAATGACCTATTCGTCTTGAATTTAAGTTTGAGCACTAAGTGACGTTTAAGTATCAGTTAAAGGGAAAGTGCTGAAAGATGATGAAGATTAAGATGAACTTCAAGAACCGAAAGGAGCAGAAATGTCAGTGTTGCTCTTGTGAATTATTGAGAATTGCTCTAGATCATTTTGTAAATATATAAAAGTGTTTTTTAGGTTGATACAGCAGGTTGACAAAGAGAACAAAAAGATAAATAAAAACTATAAAGTCCAGTGTTTCACCAGCTGGGGAACACAGTGAGTGATTTGAGCTTTTAAACGTTTAAAAACACGAGCTCATATCTGGGTGTCGCAAGAATCTGTGAATTTCCTGTGAGAGTTCTTTTTAAACATTTGGTTTCCCCATTCCCTAAAACTTAAATTCCTGTTTTAGAGGCACATGTAGTTGTGTAATTAATACTGTAGCTATGAAAGCTCAACTCTGATCTCCAACTATGATCGTTACTGTTTACCAAACAGTCAACTCTTTTGAGAGCCGTGACAAGGGCGAGTTCAGGGCAGGATAATGTCGATGACAAGGTGATTGATGGAAAAGCTCAAGGTGGAAGATCCATAAATCATAATGAGAGTGAAAGCTAGCAGCCTGGAGGGAGGGAGCAAAGTAATTAGGTTAAGTATCAGTAATCCTTTCAGCTCATTAAAGCACCACCGTTCCCATTCAAGCAAACATACAACAAGCCTACCCCATTAAAGTCTGCACAAAACATGAAATACTTGCACTTTAATTTCCCTGTTGCACTTTTAACTGCAGGCCCTGGAGCTTTACTTTGCTTTGGGTTTCACATCCCTGTAATGAAGTTAAATATATGAGAAAACTGATATTATAGAAGAACCAATAACATATCGACAGCATAACGTTTTTTGATTTGTTGTTGATTGGTAAATGGTTTTATTTGCACCATAAAAAATGGAGCTTAATGTGTCTGTGTGAGATGAAAACAGGTTATGTGGCTAATGTGGCTGCATGCCCATGTGTGCTTGTCAGTTTATCAGTGTTTATATTAAGTAAAGAAAAACTAGCTAGACTGGTGCAGAGTCCACGGCCTGGAGGGAGCGCAACAACTTGTCTTAACTAGCTGACTGTATTGTTAAATGAGGCAAAAATTATGCCAATACATCTACTGGTGGTGCGTACAGTATATGTACTGTAGTAGTGACAACACAGTATCTATGGTGGCTTGAGGGTCTGACTTCTAATGGTAAACAAGGACATAGATTCAACCTCCCTGCACTGCATGCATGCATGAAGGCTGGCTGCATAATCATGCAGACATACAGATAGATAACCAGGAAGGAAACTGTAGGTGCTCTTCACTGATGTCAACTGTAATTGAATTAAATGAAATATTACAGTGAACAAAGGCTCAGAAAGTAATTTCACATTGATTGTTTTTGCCCTTCTCTCATTGCTGGCATGACAACAAAAAACAACTTGCACTTGAAACACTGGCACTGTAAGAGACATACAATACACTCCCTGCATATTGCATTCAACCAAACCCTTGTGTGCAGATTCCCAAATTCAAATATGACAGGCACTATGTTTATTATGTAGGCTATGCACACAGCCGTCAGCTCTCAGCAGACAAAGAATGTCAAATGTGAATGTTACTGTTATTACGCCCGTAATTAACTATAACTAATGCAGCTTTTGAGCATCCACGCAACAGGCAGAGAGGAAGACACATTTTAAATGACTGCAACATGGATTACAAATAATAATATATATATATATATATATATATATATATATATATATATATATATATATATATATATATATATATATATTGCTGCAAACTGAGCCAGACGTGCTCTTACCTGTTTATAGCCCAGTCGGATTCAGATGTCTTCTCCTAAATTAACGTCGGTGAAAATGTTTATTTGATGGTTATTTTCCACAAAGACGCGTCTTTAATGTGATATACAATCAGTATTGCCTGTAAGTGACGTAGGAATAAGAAATAAAACGCGTTATCACTAGATAAATCGAAGCAAGTAAAAAAAAAACGTGTTACCGCCGCGGTAAGAAAGGAGCGAAATGTTGCTGCAACTACATTTGCTTCGGCTGCAACACTGACTGAACACACAGCAGAATAACACATTTGAAAAAAATCAGAGGGAGGGCAAAATGGTGAGGGAGGAGTTGGGAGAGAGAGAGAGTGCGTTTGCGTTTGCTGTAGTTTATTAGATAACATGATTAGCATTGGGGAGAAATCAAAGTCACGACTAAAGCACAGCCGGTTATCAAGGTGGGCTGCGACACACACGTCGCAGGGAGATAACACGACAGGTAAGTCGTTTCAGAATACACTCATAAAGGCGGATGCAAACTTCTCTTTGATAGGAATGACTCATTATTACTGACAGTTACAAAGATATTCCGCCCTGTAAACCTGGTGACTCGTCATATTAACGTTAGCCAAAAGAAATACACCTATAGCTCAAAAGTATGGAGGATTCAAGCTGCCAAAATGAATTAATATGTACCAAAAAGAATATTACAAATAGATGTAGATGTCCATCTTATTTATTTTTCATTTATTTATTTATTTATATTTAATTAATTATTTAATTAATGTATTTTCCCCTTTGCATCCCCCCTCAATGTATGTCCCCAAACTTATTTATTTCTATATTATTTTCTTTATACATATCTTTATGTATTTTTATACAAATGAGGGGGCTGTCATTCAAAGTGTGTCATGTGGTCAACATGTCGCCTTGTTGGTTGAGTGAAATAGGAAAGCAAAGATAAAACTATAAATGCTTTTATTAATTATTATATAATACATTACGTACACTCATAAAGGCTAAGCCTGTTTAACTTGATTGAAATATTAGGATAGGACTGATATAAATGGGAAGATAAAAACGGTGTTTTTGTAATAGCTAAATGTCAACTAACGAAAATTCCCAAAACACATTTTGAACACGTTTAAACAAAGGTAGTGATATATTCACTATATCTTAAACATGTACAAATCGGTATATTAGTTGATGAAACCTAATGAAACCTTAGACTGAGAGGTGGTTTCCGGATCTCTTCATCAAGCTTTTATTTTGGTACTTCCTCTGAATTTGCATATCACCTAAATATTTAGTTTCACCAAACACATTCAGATTTCACATTGGCATATTTTATATTTTTCTTTACAAGAAATGTAAATATGACATAGTTCACAAACATTAGTGTATACATTCTCATCCCTCAACTATTTCTGCCAATGCAACTGTAAAGATAAAATCTTTTTAACAATCCTCTAACCTCCATAAAGTCTTGAGCATTTTCAGTATATTGCTGAATATTTCTTCTAAATTTGAGCGCAGCTGTCATAGCTGATATCTTTATTAAATCCTTTGAGGATAATACTGAAAATGGTTTGAAATTCTGTCCTAACAAATTTAAGAAGAAGCTGTGACGTCAACTACCACCTCAGCATCTCCAGTCAGGACATGTTGATTTCAATAAGGTTATTTCAGCGCTCCCTGCTGGTGTTCCAGAGGTTTGCAAGTGCAACACAAAATCTTTGCAGTCTTTAGTGCACATGATCGGACAAAAGGACATCAGACAAAGAACAAAGATAAGGCAAGAACAGAAATAATTCAGTGAATGTAAAAGCATTTTTATATAAAAAACTGAGACTTGGATCACATTCAGTAATTTTACAACATTAGCAGTTAATGCTACACAATGAGGTATGTATGGAAATTCTCCTTTTCTGTTACTTAAAATACACTTAAAAACACAAGTACATTTTAAAATGTACGCATTTCAGACAAGATAACAATTTGGCAAACATATAGATTGTAAATCACAAACAGTAGCATATTATTGATAGAAACAAGCATTACATTGTTCTTCTTAACAAATAAAATAGACACCTCCTCATCCCAAGCTACATTACAAGAGTTCAGTGTTAAAAGGTCAGTGCCTTGTTGCATAAACTACCTTGAAAATTAAGTTTGTCATTTATGCAAAATAGCTCAGGTGTTTATTTAGGAGCGTTGCATAAAGCCTCTTAGGTCGTCTCCTAGCCTAAGTGTCCAGACTAAGGCTTTCACGGTAGTTACTGTCATAATACCGCACACACACACACACATCGGTTACCGTGGTTACGCTTCACTCACGTCACCATCCTTTAACGTTACTTTATAGCATTATTGTCAGTGTTAGCTAGCTTTTCCAAAATGGACAACAAAAAGAATACAAAAATAAAAATAAAGCCAAACTGGACAGATGAGAATGTTGTCCTCCTCAAAGAATACAATATAATTATAATGTGTAATATAATAGAGATTTTGAAGATCAAATCTGTACTTGCTCAATGCTCAAAGTGTCCAGTGGGTTTTCCCTGTCCCGAAAAATGCTTCTTGGTATCTCCTCGTCTTCTTCAATCCCTATAAATTCAGCCATTGTCTTGTGTTCCAGAAATTATTTCACTTTTAAGAGACTGGTATGGCGCCCTTGAAATTTTCTGAGGAAAATGGCTATTAAGGACAACGCATAAGGGAATACTTAAGTAGCTAAGTACAAACACTTAGAGATTCAATGGACTTCCCCTTACAACATCTTAAGGAGATCCTGATGGTGATTTTATGCAAATTTAAGGGCAACCTTAGTCTAAGTGGTTTTATGCATCTGGGAACAGAACAGTCCAGAAGGCTTGTGTGGTCACTGAAAGGTAAAAGGTTAGCAGGTTCCTAGACTAGCCTTTCTTTCAGTGAAGGAAATGTATTCATTATGAATGTCAGTTGTGCCAAAGAAATACAATCAGTATCAATAAATAAATGTGTGTAGTTTGTTCTTGGTCAGAAAAAAGAAAATGTAGTGTAAAGGCATATACTAAAAATAACTTTGTTTCATTAACAACAGACAAGGCAGAACTTGGCACACGTAGTATTAAGACACCCTCCTTGTTCCCGTCACTACCACTGCTCCACATTGTCCATGTAATCCTCCATGGTGCCATTCTCATCCTGATCCCACCAGTCTGGGAGCAGCACTTCTGACTCTGCACTGTCTCCACCAGCCTTCCCCCTCAGCGGCTCCTCAGGTACTACAGAGCGGCACGCAGGCTGGCGGGGTGTGTCTGTGGGCTTCAGCTGCCTCCCTTGTTTTGTCGTGAGCCTTCCACGGAGCCGCCTCCTCTCCTGCTGCCGCCTCGCCCTGGCCTGCCTGCGCTCCTGCTGCCTCGCCACCTGGAAACGCTGCAGGAAGAGGTCACGGGCATACTCGTACAGCTCCACGTCCCATCGGTTCAGCTGGAGGATTCTGTGTTGTGTCTCAAAGGGGACGTCAACGCTGGAGGCGCGTGTGCCGTTGAGCTGCGTGAAGGGTGCGATGAACTCCAGGTTGAAGGTACGCTCAAACAGATACTGGGTCTTACGCTGGTACTCGGTCAGCCCAAAGAAGGCCATGCCGCGTAGATTACGTTTGGCGCTCTCCAGAAGCAGTGCCCAGCGCTCTTCGTCACTCATGGTGGAAACATTGTAGCAACCCACCAGGCTGAGGTCAGCCAGCATGCGGGTCTGCCGGTTGTTGGCCAGGTTGTAGGGGCAGTCCATGAACTCCTGCAGGGAGCAACCCGACCAGTCGTCTCCTGAGTAACAGCTCGGCAGTTCAGACAGCGTCGGTGAACGTCCATCACACACGTGTAAGGAGGCCCTCCATGTAGCACCACGTTGCACATGACGCCACTCGCTCAGAAAGCGTGAAACTGGGTCTCTTAAAATGGTTATATAATAATAGTTCCTACTGGAGAGAAAAATAAGACATCAGGTTTGTAATAGGGGTGTCGCGATACACCAGTATTGACAATAAATGTCATATTTTAAAAAACGTAATGAAATATTGATATCTTGTTGATAGTACACATGTGGTAATAGCGTGCTGGCAGATATTAGGCCTTGTGGATTTTTTGTTTTGTCCGTTTATCTAGTTTATTTCTCCATTTTTTCTATAGCTATAGTGATAATATTTGTTATCTGGAATTATTCTGGCGATAATAATCGCGTAGTCAAAATCGGTTGCAGCCCAAGTCTGTAATAAGACAACTCAAATAACCTTGAGATGTCACTGCAATTCATTTGTCTATTTGAATTAGGGCTGTAACTAATTGTATTCATGAATAATGAATCTGTTTGTAATTGTTTGATATACTCCTCATAATGCTTGGTTGAATTAGTTTGTCAAGAAGCTCCTAAGTTATTTGGTTTGAGTGTAGAAGTGCATTCATTAGGTTTAAGGAAAGTTAGCCACTAAATAACATTTTTAATGATGATTGTTTCTAAAAGAAAAATATAGCAAATAGAGCTGATTATAGAGAAAAATAATCGCCAAATTGTAGCATACAGTACATGTAACGTTCAAAAGTGTAATTACATTTTTGTAGCAGATTTTATCTGCCAAGTTTTGGAGAGAAGGCAGAATATTTTGTTTAAGACAGAGCGGTAAAATAACTTGTAATTTTGTTATATGCAGTAACATCCCAAGCAGCCCAACAACACCAACCTGGGCATGTTCTCGGGAGCCTCTCGTGAGTCCATGCGCGACGGGACGCAGCTGGTCAGCTCGGTCCAGTCCGCATGAAGCCCGCAGCTCCAGCCGGTGGAGAAACGGGAAAACAGCCATGTTTCCTTTTTACCTGGCCGGAAACATGTACACTTCTTCTGACCTGCGTGACACTCGCATGGCCTCTCCAGTTGAATATTCCGCACCAGGTGTCGACCAAACGTTGTACCACCCGTTTTCTGAATGTGCAGAAACACTATAACATCATCTCCTTTGATGTTGAAGTCTACACCACGACTTAAATCGGCTTTGGTGAAATTGAATCGAGGGACAAAGCGTATCAAAGCACCGTCTTCTGCGATGTACGGGTCTCTTTGCAGCCCGTCCTGGATATCATTGCCACTGCCGCTCCTGGAACCAGTTACACCGCCTCCGTCCTTGAACCAGGACCCTAGTTGGTGCAGCATCTCGCATTCAGACCTGCTCGGGCACACATACTGGACCATAATGACGCCAAAGAGCAAAACCATGAGCAGGACGATCAGGAGCCGGTGGTGGCTGCTGCTTCCGGACTTCTCATCCATCTTCCCGAGACGGACAAAAAAACATCACTCAGGCAGTCCGGACCCCTGCCTCGGAACCTCGGGGCATCTGTTTTATGGCCGCTAATGAAGCGAAAACAATAACAATGCAGCTGCTAACGTTAGCTAGCTAACGGCAGCTAGTCCGACTGAGTCTAAAAAAACGTTTAAATTAAAATGTATGGTAATGTTTGCTGTATTGTAGGAAGCAATGCATACATGTCTTATTTGAAATAGTAAAGTATTTTTTCCCAGTACCATTAGTGCGTTTTACAAAGCGATAATCTTTGATGCAGCAGTAAATCCGTGCCTCGATTCTTGACCTTTCTTCCCAGAAGCCTCTGCGCTCAATGTGGGCGTCAACGTTACGTCAGCGTGTGGTACGCTCTACGGATGATCCATTCCAGAGCCATGGAGACACGAAGTGAACCTGCCGGGTGAAGCGTTGTCATACTTTAGCGTTATTAGTCTGTTAAATATATATATGAAATTGAAAGTACGGCATCTGTCATTTTGTGTTTCTATAAAGTTCATATGCGCGTCTACTTCAGTTTCATCGCCGAAATAGCTCAGTTGGGAGAGCGTTAGACTGAAGATCTAAAGGTCCCTGGTTCGATCCCGGGTTTCGGCACTTTTAGCTCAACAGACCCGACTGTGGCGCATATACGTCGTTGATTTAGAAGGAATTTATTTTTTATGTTTTAATCTCTTTATTGTAGAAATTACTGACATCAATTCAATACAACTTTATTAATCCACAAAGACAATTTGATTTCTGGCAGGTAAAAGACAAGACAGGCAGACAAGAAACAGACATATTCACAGACAGACATTATCCAGCAAAAGAGCTGTTTAAGACTTATGTTGGGCTGATGGTACAATTGTTTAAAAACAATTAAAGTCATGACAACTGAAGATGTGAAATGTTTTTTTAAGGAAAATTTGCATCTCAGCTTCACTGATCGACTGTAGTTTATCAGTACAATAGATTGGGTATAGTAGTCTGGATGCCATTATCTGTCCCACAAAGAAGAATTTCACACCAGCTCCACCCACATTCCTCTAACTGTGGCATCCAGTCTGTACCCCCTCTGGGGCAATTAAACACACTCACTTAAAATGCAGTATGTTGTCTTTAGTGCCATTATAATTATAATGCCTCTAAATCGGCTTCTCTCTAGCCAATTCTTCATGTGCAAACACGTGACAAAACTGTGTGACGAATGCGTGCGGCGCCATGTTGGTTGATATACAAATCAACAATGGCGTCTAAAGCGAACAACAACAACAATACAACTCCGATTTCTTCGAAGTATTCTGACTCTCTGGAGTCCTCTGCAAAGGCAAGATTCAGAGAAAAAGTCCAAATTTGCGGCCTTGACCCGTACACGCTAAAGCCGTCGGATTATATTGAGGATTTAGATTCATTACCGCCGATTGAATATCCGGATATTGTGAACTACCTTGTGCTACAAACGTCGTGGGCAACCAACGCACAAATGAAGGCATACAAGAGCTTAGATGCTTATCATTTCTTTGTTTCTGGCTGGGTTGGTAGTCTTCTTACCAAACCAGTGAAAGATGACAGGGTGCTCGTCCATGCCCGTGTAAATCACTCTCAAAGATCTCGAGATACACCGCTCAAGCCGTGGTTTGTGAGTGAGAAGAGCGGCGATGTTATCCTCGCACACTGTGATTGTATGGCTGGATTAAGCGAAGCATGTTCTCACATTGGTGCTTTGCTTTTCGCAAGTGAAGTAGGCTCAAGAATAAGCAAAAGAAAAACATGCACAGAAGAAAAGAGCAAATGGCTGCTATCATAAAGCTTTGCCGCTTCTCCTAGTGACGAGAAGTAAGGTCTTACAGTGTTCGGGTATATCATAAGCACAAATGTTTAACGTAAACATTGAAAACATAGCTTTAGCATGAGCTCTTACAGATATAAAGTGGACGCCACACACACACGGGTGAATTGTGCTTTTTTCTTCTGTTAAATCCTCACGAGTTATGTTGCTAAACCACAGTTTACAGTGTTCGGTAGACAGCAATTCATCCCTCTTTTGTAGATCGTTGTTTTTGATGATTTTAGGAAATCTAAAGAAGCGTTTCTCTGGGTCATGAGTAGCGTTATGACCACAATTATACACTGCGCACAAGATTGGCATTTTCTTTCAATCTTGGACGTATAAATACAAAGAAAATTACGAAGCGTTGCAGCAACTTACACGTGAACAGCCGCCATCTTGGTTGTGTATACCAACCAACATGGTTGACTTCCGAGTTGGGAAATAAGCGTGATGTCACATGCACACGATCTATAGCAGTTTCTGCAGGAAATTGCATTTATATGACGTCCCAGAACTCGAGGATTATCTGTGTCTACAATGAAAAAGGTATGATTCTTGGAAAACATTGCTCTTGTAACAACTGATGATATACAATAAGGATTATTTTTTTAATGTGTGCTAATTTTATTTTTCAAAGTAAGGTTCGTGTTATGAGTTTCTACTGAACTAAATTCAGATCAAATAAGTCCACCCTGACCACGACAATGCTGTCGAGCCTGAAATGCTGGCAGATTAGCATCATTAATCATCAGGCCCTTCATCAATGAAACATCTGCAGGGTGATTAAATTCTCTTCTGCACAACCTGATTAAAAAAAAAAGGTCAATTGGTCAAAACAGACGTCAGATCGCCGTGGCTACGTCACTGTTGGAGGAATTTCTAATGATATGTTGTGCAAAAGATGTCTCACTCTACCCAATAATAACAATTCGTCTCAATCTAAAAAGGGGGTTTGAATCCGTGATCAAACTCACAATAACACCGTGTAAAATACTCTAACCTATAAAACGACATGTACTGTACAAATACATAAGTATTAGCATACACACAAACTTAAAGTACCAAAAATAAAAGTACTCATTATGCAGCATTGTGGCCTATTTCTGAATAAAATATATATTATATTATTGTTTTATAAATATTGATGTTCTAATATGTATGCATTACTAATCTTGCAAAAGGTGAAGGTGAAGTTAAAGGAATACCTTATATACTGCGAGGAAGCTTAATCCATAATAAAACATCATAATTTATGAGTTGAGTTAAACATTAAAAACTAGTCAAAAAAACTAGTAACTAAAGCTGTCAGATACATTTAGTGGAGGAAAAAAGTACAATATTTATCACTAAAATGTTGTGGAGTAGAATTATAAAGCAGCAGAAAATAAAGTAGTCAAGTACAGTCCAAGTCCTTCAAAATGGTACTTAAGTACAGTACTTGAGCAAATGTACTTTCTGTAATTACATTTCTCCACTGGTTTGTGGCCCTGCTCGTTTGTCTGTTAGATATATAAAATACGTCTAGACAGGCTTTAAAAAAGAAACCACAAGACCATAACCACATTTGTTTTGTTTTGTACAATACTTGAGTAAATGTACCCAATTACTTTTCACCATTGACTACTACTATTTTTTACTACTTGTTATTTTAGTGTATTTTTTACAATAATGTTGATCTTTTTCCAGCGGAGTGAGTCCTCTGCGCATGCAACTCCTCTCTGTGAGGGGCGTTGTTGTCAGTGTTGCCAACTCTAGTGACTTTCCAAATCCTCTTGCCGACTTTTTTTTATTGTCAAAAGCTACTAGCGACACATCTAGCAACTTCTGGTGTAATTGGAGACTTTTCTGGTGTTTTTGAGACTGACGTGAAAGCACGTATCGTTCTGCAGTTACTGTCCTCAACGAGCAGCGGGTGCTGCCGCGAGCCCCTCCGCCGTCCCAAAGCACTCACAGGCGGTCAGTCTCACAGTAGGCTCGCGCAGCAGCTGCAGTCAGAGCGGAGACCCGCACTCTCTCGCATCCAGACTGCAAATGAATCACGCATGCGCAAAGCCGCCGCTGAACGTAAATGTTTCTTCACTGTCTCACTAAAATAAATAAAGCATTTGACTCACTCAGCCTCAGTCACTTACTCACCTCGTCCACTGTGCGTGTGCCTCTCTGTGACATAAGCTAAACATCTAGTCAGCTAGCTAACCATGTCTAAACTGTATACTCAAAAATACAGAAAGGAGTGGGAATTAAACCCTAAATTCAAAGGCTGGTTGAAGCCATTTATTGGAGATGATACACAGGCATACTGCATAAGCATAAGCACATATGGCTGATTCCTACGTCAAACGTTGTGATATAAAAAAACACACAACTCAAAAGACAAAACCTTATAACAGTTCCACCCAAAGCAAGCTGACATTAATGAGTAAAACAATTGACTGCAAAAAAAAGCAGCTTGTCTGCTGCTGGTCCAAGCCCCGACCAGAGTGTTAGTGTTTTACCATTAATTCCGATTAGTTGTATTTATGGTGTATCCCTGGAAACACGTTCCCCACCCCTGCTATAAAACGCCCCCCAGAAACACATGAACTCTCCCCTTTCTAAAATATTACTACCAGCACCCCCTGACCTTCTCTAATCAAAGGAACAGGACACAGCTGGAGGAGGCAGACAAAGACAAATGGGCAGCAAAGTGATTAGATACAGGAGGATCAAATCAGGGTGGGGCAAACAAATCACAAAAGGCGGGAATACACACAAAAGTAAAACCAGACATGACACAAGGTGAGTGTTCTTTACAAAGTAAAACAGGAAACAGAAAAACTAAAAGCCAGGCTCATGACAACCTGTTTACACTGTAGTCTAAAAAGTGCCTCAACCTGCCCTTGTGGTCTTGCCTTTCTTCCCCAGTTGTGTATATATGCCGGTCTGTCTCTTTGTTCCTTGTCTGTTTGTCATCCATGTTACGCCCTCGTTATCCCGTGCTCCCTCGTGTTTCCCCGTGCTCCCTCCTGTTCCCTCGTGCCATCCCGGTTTGTGTTTTCAGTTTACTTGTTACCTTTTGTATTTTTATAGCCTGCCCCCTCTGTTGTTTTTGCTTTGTACTTTTTCTGTTTTCAGCTTTGTATTATTAAAGCTCACTTTTTGTTTAAACCCTAGTCTGGTGTACTGCATTTGGGTCCTCACTTTTTCCTCGGAGTGAACCTCACTAACCCTTGACCTCAAAATCCGAGATGGCTGCGCCGCACCTAATCTAAATTAAATCTGTAGTAATGTACTGTTTTTTTTTTTTAGAACTGTCTAGTTTCGGTCTCATACACAGTGCTGTCAAAATACTATCTGTCTAATTTTTGATATTGGTCTAAATAAGTCAAATGTAATTGATTCTGATTGAAATAGGTTTTTCAAAACTTAATAGGTCTTTCTAATTTTCACAGAGTGTGTGTGTGTATGGGATTGTAAAATCTTACAAGTACCTGGGTGTTTACCTAAACAGTAAACTGGACTGGTCAGATAATTCTGCTGCTCTGTTTAAGAAGTTTATCTGCTGAGGCGACAGAGGTCTTTTGGAGTGTAGGGGGAACTCCTTAATACCTTCTTTGACTGTGGTGGTATCAGCTATCTTTTATGGAGTGGTCTCCTGGGGCGGCAGCATCTCGGCCACTGACCGGAAGAGACCGAACAGATTGGTGAAGAAGGCCAGCTCTGTCCTCTGGACACTGTGGAGGTGGTGGGAGACAGGAGAATGACAGCCAAGCTGTCCTCTCTATTGGACAACATGTCCCACCCCCTCCAGGACACTTTGTCCGCACTGTGCAGCTCCTTCAGTGACAGGCTGCTTCACCCGCGGTGTCTCACGGAGAGATACCGTAGGTCCTTTCTTCCTGCAGCGGTCAGACTGTACAATCACCACGGCCCCTGGTAGACCGCCACACCAAAACAGACTATTCCACCACTGTTGTGCAATTATCACTGCCATGTGCAATATAAAACATTTTATCAACCACTTTGTACTGATATTATTTTTGTTCTATTTAATTATTGTGTACTTACCTTTTCTTCATATGTTCTTTTGCTGTAACAAAGTAAATTTCCCCGGACTAATAAAAGATTTCTGATTCTGATTCACTCAGAACCACAAATGTTACTATGGTGGAAAGTTTTAATCAAGTCCTTATACAAATGACCAGTGAAGTCTATAATACTGAAATGAAGATTCTTGAGAAATAAGCTTGTCTTTGGAGTATTTATTCTTTGCAAAGAAGGTTCAATACAATCATACGCAAGCAGTCTGCGTGAGGAAGAACCCCGATAAAACTGTGTTCATGTATTTTACAGACAGTCAGGAGAAGGAGGGGTGGAATATTGTCACAGTTGACCCAAAAGTCAGACATTGGCAGATATTAGGTAGACACAAAAATACATTTGAAAGACAGGGAATAGAAAAGGGGGTTGGGGTGTGGAAAGTTCCCACAGTTGCAGGTGTTAGATAGACAAAATAAAACAGTGAGTAGAGGGGTGAGGAGAAAGATTCACACATTTGGGATAGCCACAAGAAGAATATGGTGGGACGTACCACGTATGTGGTGCCGTATCTGGGCAATGCTTCTTTGATACCGGCAGGATGGTAGTGGGACTTCTCCACCCCAGCAGAGACCAAGCATTGTCCTGCAGATTCTTCCTTTGTTGTAATGGGTGGGAAGCGGGTTGGCCGCAGATCAACTTCAGTGTTCTCTTTGTACGTTGGCTGCAGCCTGTTGCGTTCCAAGTTCTGCTTGTTTGCCCTGGTCTGAGCACTGCTGTATCTAGGTAATGATTCTTCTAAACCTTCAGTACGGTGGTGGGACGCCTCCACCCTAGCAGGGACCCTGTATTGTCCTACATGTTCTTATTTTGTGGAAAGGGGTGGGAGGGGAGTCGACTGCAGATGGACCTTGCTGTTGTCTTGGTATGTTAGCTGCAGCTGGTTGCGTTCATGGTGCTGCGCTCCAGCTGCACCGGAGGTGAAGGCCGGACCCACGGAGTGTGGCATAGGGCAGGGGCCAGACCTGTGGCGGAGCAGTGGCCCAGACTTCGCCCCCCAGGCTTTGCCCCCCAGGCTTTGCCCCCCAGGCTCCGCCGTGGAAGGGAGAACTACGAGGGTGGCAGGTCGGTGGCACTGGACCCAGTTCGCGGAGGAGGTTAGCAGTCCGGCGATGAACTGCTCCAGTGCAACCTGCCCAATGACGTCCTCTGCGGAGTTGGTACCCGGCTGAAGCGAACGGGCGGCCAGCGTCCTCAAAGGGCAGGCTCTGGAGCCGGCGGCGGTGTCCCTCGGGTGTGCTGCCCAGCCTGGCCAGAACCGCCCTCCGGAGCTGCTCATAGCAATGTCTGGATGACGCTGGCAAGATGTGTGCGGCTCGATGGGCTTCCCCCGACAGCAGGGGAAGCAGCGCCCACTCCTCCTTCGGCTGCCACACGTCGCTGCCGTACCCTCGAAGATGGCGAGGAAGGCCCGTGTCATCTTCTGGAGACCGATCATCAATAATGACACAAATATTTCATCTTTACTCTTAGAGACAGTAATGATCCCTACAAGAAAGTTGTTGCCCTCTGTAAATATAATATTTGTAGAACACGTTTTAGCACGTAGGAAGTTTCCTTTATCTTTCTACAGTCTGTATGAGAATTTAAAAGAATTATTCCATTGCAAATTTGAAAGTCAAATTGAAACACTTAACTACCACCTTTCCCTGAAATATCATTCAGACAGAAGAAGAAAAAGACCACAGTAATAATGAGGTTTATGGTAAAGCATCACGGACACATTTATTTAACAAAACAAATAACTCCCCTTTACATCTCGCACCAATCCACTTCAAGGGGGAAAAGGGTCCAAACACCTGGCACATTTTTCTAAGCTTGGTACGACTGAGGAGACCAAGTCATGTTTATAGTTCTGTTGACAAAAACAGTGATAATGAGATTACATTAAAAAATACCAATTCACACTTTCAATTCAAAACATTGTCTTTACTTTCAGAAAAAATACAGAAATAATGTAGTCCTTTACCAGGTGTAAAAATGTAAAGACAAATGTATGCATTTTGCTATTGTTTATAATATTTACAAATAATATTTTATTAATAAATATTATAATATCTCCAAATTGTTCAGCTTGGAAAAACCTGTCTAATATGTTGTGTCTTTGGGGTTTTGTTCTGAAATGTGAACCTGAACTTGGTAATACTTGATGCCATATTCCTATTGTGTTTTCCAGCTCTTACCTACCAACTATAGTCATCTTCAGGCATCTTTTTCAACATAAAAATTCAGACAGAGTTTATTTTCTTCAAATTTGGTATAGCACTTCGAGTAATTCTGACTGTTTTGCAAGAACAAGAGTGTTATCTTTTGAATGAGACCAAAATATGGTGCAAATGCTTTTAATTTACTTTGGGTATGTCGTTTTTAGGTATTTTCAGGTAAATTCCCCCACACTGTAAGAGGTTAAAATAATAAAGGTAGGGGCTACGGTGCGTTACAGCAATTGAATGCTTTGACATGATTAATGAATAGTGTTGAAGATGCAGTTATGGAAACTAAGCAACCTCAATATTTTTACTTACATGACATGTCAAGTTAACAGGACGAATTAAACTCGTTTTTATCTACAACTCGGGCAAAGTTCATTTAAAAAAAATCCTAATCAACATTCATTTAAATAAAAACGTCAGACTTCCGACCAGAGAAACGCTGATGTGTCCCAAATCTAAGCTAGCATTAGCGTTATGCTAACGTTAAGTAACTTGAAACTTGTCTAATCTGGTTAAATTTTCAACCAGCCACCAATATAAAAATAAACGTGGCCAGACTAGTTTCTAGAATCAAATGTAACGTTAGCTGTGTGTGTCGGGTTTATTACACCAGTCTTACCTCGTCCTATGATGAGATACTAAGTCATAATTATGAGATAAGAAGTGCGCATGCGTTACAGTGGCGCTGTCTTCAGAGGTCCCTTCATCACCTCGCTGACCCCAACATGCAAACGACATGCAGTGCTAAATAAGGTAACTATTACAGGTGACTTTTGTAAACGTTAGATAGTACATATAGCCTAATTGTAACGTTAATCAGCAGTCTTTGCAGCTAAACTACAGTTTGTACAACAATGCAGTTCATGAAGCTCCGAACACACCTGTTATAAACTATAATATGCCTCTAGTGTTGTGGTTCACATCACTAATGAAAACAGTGCAGGCAGGCCGACTGCTGCGGTGAGTTGCTTCATGTTACTCAGAGGCCGCTGTATCAGCATAGCTCTTAAATTAAGAGTCGGCAAGTGTTATCTCAGCTACAATACACCTCTAATTATTGTAGCCTAGGTAGTGGTTAAAAGTCATGCGGATATTGTAAATGAGCACTGTCGTCCTTTGTCGATTTTAAGTTTGCTATTCTATTGAAAGTGCTAATATCAGCGATTATTCTCAGCTGTATATGCAGGTTTTTCATCAATCTGGTGGAAGACAATAGTGATGCAACTGCTCAAGAAGGTGAAAAGACACATGACGGACCAGACATGTATCATTTCTCTGCAGACACATCTGCAACAGACATGTGGAGATAATAATATATACTAAAGTGACACGCTATGTAAACAGTGTACACACACAGTGTATATTGAAGTCCTTTGACCTAAGAGATATTTGACAGAGGTATTTCATACGAGTCATAGCAGAGAAGAGGAGTAGTCAAATATTGAACTCCTTTAGCCTAAGAGATAGCTGACAGAAACATACTAGTCACAGCAGAGAAGACTAGTAGTCAGATATTGCCTTAGACTGAAAAGGTTAAACGATTTTATCTGGATTTTTACCATAAACGAAATCTGGGACTCACAGTGACGATTGTGTTTTAACTTACTTTGTACAGTGTAAAGTCAGTTTACTTCACTAATTCAATTCAAAAAGTGAAACTCATATATTATATGGATTCATTACACACAAAGTGAGATATTTCAAGCCTTTATTTGTTTTAATCTTGATGATTACGTCTTACAGCTAATGAAAACCCAAAAATCAGTATCTCAGAAAATTAGAATATTGTGAGAAAGTTCAATATTGTTGACTCACGGTGTCACACTCTAATCAGCTAAACAACTCAAAACACCTGCAAAGGTTTCCTGAGCCTTTAAATGGTCTTTCAATCTGGTTCAGCAGGCTTCACAATCATGGGGAAGACTGCTGACTTGACAGTTGTCCAGAAGACAGTCATTGACACTCTCCACAAGGAGGGGAAGCCTCAAAAGGTCATTGATAACGAAGCTGGCTGTTCCCAGAGTGCTGTATCCAAACATATCCATAGAAAGTTGAATGGAAGGAAAAAGTGTGGTCGGAAAAGGTGCACAAGCAACAGGGATAACCGCAGCCTTGAGAGGATCGTCAAGAAGAGGCCATTCAAAAATTTGGGGGAGCTTCACAAAGATTGAGGCTGGAGTCAGTGAAGAGCCACCACACACAGACGTATCCAGGACATCCAGGGCAACAACAGTCGTATTCCTCATGTCAAGCCACTCCTGAATCAGAGACGACGTCAGAAGCGTCTTACCTGGGCTAAGGAGAAGAAGAATCAGGTCTATTGCTCAGTGGTCCAAAGTCCTCTTTTCAGATGAAAGTAGATTTTGCATTTCATTTGGAAATCAAGGTCCCAGAGTCTGGAGGAAGAGCGGAGAGCCACAGAATCCAAGTTGCTTGAAGTCCAGTGTGAAGTTTCCACAGTTAGTAATGATTTGGGGAGCCATGTCGTCGGCTGGTGTTGGTCCACTGTGTTATCTCAAGTCTAAAGTGAACGCAGCCGTCTACCAGGAAGGTTTAGAGCACTTCATGCTTCCTTCTGACAAGCTTTATGGAGATGCTGATTTCATTTTCCAGCAGGACTTGGCACCTGCCCACACTGCCAAAAGTACTAATGCCTGGTTTAATGACCATGGAATCAATGTGCTTGATTGGCTTGCAAACTCGCCTGACCTGAACCCTATAGAGAATCTCTGGGGTATTGTCAAGAGGAAGATGCGAGACACAAGACCCAACAATGCAGACGAGCTGAAGGCCGCTATCGAAGCAACCTGGGCTTCCATAACCCCTCAGCAGTGCCACAGGCTGATCGCCTCCATGCCATGCCGCATTGATGCAGTAATTCATGCAAAAGGAGGCCCAACCAAGTACTGAGTGCAGACACATGAACATACTTGTCAGAAGGCCAACATTTCTGTATTAAAAATCCTTTTTTTATTGGTCTTATGTAATATTCAAATTTTCTGAGATACTGATTTATGTGTTTCCATTAGCTGTAAGCCGTAATCATCAAGATTAAAACAAATAAAGGCTTGAAATATTTAACTTTGTGTGTAATGAATCCATATAATATACGAGTTTCACCTTTTGAATTGAATTAGTGAAATAAACTAACTTTTCCACGATATTCTAATTTATTGAGATGTACCATGTATAGTATAGTCAGAGTTGTAGTCAAGACTTTGAGACCAAGTCATGACCAAGACTGAGTCAAGACCAAGACCAGACCAGTGTGAGTCCCACACTGCATGACACATTTACAATAAAATGTGGAACATGCAAACCATAGGCACTCCTCAAATTGATCTGAAATATCCACATTCACAAAAAACCCAACCAAAATACCAAACAGAAAAGAAATTAAATGTCCTTTCATTCAATTGTATTACCATATACTGTGTGTATGAATAAGTACACAAGAAATGTCTTGATAAGATAATCAAAAAGGCGAAAGAGAGAATAAGATGAATTTTAGGTGTGGGAATTTTGTTTTCTTTAAATGAACAAATACAAAACAAACTCTAAGGAGCTGAAATCAACTTAAACAGATGTATTCAGCACTGCCTTTCCATGTTAAACCATCCACCTAACACAGTGGTTCTCAACCTTTTTTGGGCCAGCGCCATTATCCATTATCCCGGTCCCCTCCTCCCATCAAATAAAATGTAGGCTAATTGTCTGCCTTGAATTTTAATGTTGATTATTATTCTGTTTGTATTATTATGATTATTATCTTAGTATGTATTATTTATATTACATATTGATTATATTAATTTTGTATTTCAATTCTTATATTATTCTTATATCTTGTCATTAGACTGCTATATTATATTATTATTATATTATGTTATTATAAAAACTCAAACTCTCTGAGATTGAAGTTACATAATTACATTTCTAAATAATAATAAATATAATATTATTAAAAAATGTTTTTGTTGTTGTTGTTTTTACCTTCAATTACCCTAAAACGCCATGTACCCATTGATCGATACCGATACCAACGTTGGTATCGATCCATCGATATTTTAGATTGATCTGCCCACCATGAATTAAACCCTCAGTTCAAAGGCTGGTTGAAGCCATTTATTGGAGATGGTACACGGGCATACAGCCTGTATTGTAAGGCTGATTTCTACGCCTAACTTTGTGATATAAAAAAACACACACGACAACTCAAAAACATACTCAAAAGGAAAAGCCTTATAACAGTTTCATCCAAAGCAAGCTGACATTAATGAGTAAAAACATTGACTGCAAAAAGGAGTAGCAAAATAAAAAAATAAAAAACAAGAATCAACATAAATGTGTAGTTCTAAACATATTTAGGGTGTTTTAGTCACCTTTTGTCTCATTATTCCTCTCTCCCACAGCGCCCATTACAATTACGTGCAAATTAAATATTATGCAAATTAGGGATGACGTCATTTAGGAGTTGGCAACACGGGTTGTTGTGCAACGGTTGACCGGCAGCCATCACTCGGTCCCCGCCCTGAATACCCACAGTGAACCGTTACATGGGAATACATACATACATACATACGGGGGGGTGCTGACATTATTCGATAATTGTTTTAAATACGTTCATTGTTTAGTTTGAATTGAACTTGTACCATGGAGCTGGACCGGCGGCTGTTGCTGGCCCACTGTGCGGCTCACGCCCTGTCGGTGGCGGCGGGCTTGCTGGTGGTCGTCCCCATGGCTCTCAACGGCTCCGCTTTCAAAGGCCGCTGCGCACTCTTCTCCACCGGCTACTGGAGGACAGAGGACCGGGAAGAGCTGCCGGGGCAGCCGGGAGACGTCTCTCACCTGGTGGTACAGCACTGGGGCCCACCGGCAGCCTGCCAGTTCGCCACATTTGTCGGTATTTTCACGGTGCTGTACGGTGCAGCGCAGGGCTGGAGGTGCCTCTTCTATCTGCACGGACGACATGATGAGTGAGTCCCACACAGATAATACATTTAATAACAACTGTTATAATAACTGCAGCATTGGCCTGACTATACTACACTTACTTATATTATTGCTGTACTTGTCATTTGTAACAATATTAATGCTTAACATTGAATTTATGGGTTTTATGCCGAATAGTATAGATAAGATACATAACAATATTGCTTGAAATGTACAGTATAATACAGTATTAATGCCAACGTGATGTGAGCATTGCAGTCGTATACTGCACAAGTTATTGTAAGTAATATAAAATAATACAATAATGATATGACAGCTTTAGAGAATAAATAATGATACATAATTATAGGTTGCACTACCCAGCAGTTTATAAAGCAATTAGCAAATTAGCTCCATCTTTACCAGCTGTAAAGTAATGTACATATTAATGCATCAATAATTATGTTCCAATTATATAATACACAGTACTCTGAAATGGTCCATTCTATATGAGATAATGACTACTTTGTCTTTAGTAGGATTTTTAATGCAGTACTTTTACTTGTAACTGAGTATGTTACACTGTATTATTGCTGCTTTTACTCGGTGGTGGAAGAAGTGCTCAGTTATTTTAGACTTCTTTTAGAAAAAGAATAAAGCAAAACAGATTTTAAAAAGTACAATATCCAAGTACTTCTTCTGGTAATATAGTCGTAGTACCAGAACAGTTGCTGCAGTAGTAGAAGAAGTGTAATAAGGTATAAAGTACTATTAAATACATTTTACAGACAGGAAATAACGTTTCTTTCTTAACTGAAATGACAGCACTTGTCAGCAGGTACATAGCTATGTCCAAAATATATTATTCTTTAAATTAATTGTTACATATACATACATGCATAAATACCTTATTATGTTGGTATGCCTAAAGAAGTCGAAAATAGTATTCAGGCATGCAAGCAAAGAAGCTGAAAACACAAATTATAGCCATTTCTTCATCACAGCTTCAGTGGATATTAGAGCTTGAATTATTAATCGATTTGTCTATGATATGAAAACAAATCGTGATAAAGTGAACATTAATATTTCTTCGGATGCTTTGTTTTATCTGACCAACAGTCCAAAACCAAAATATATTCACATAACTATCAGATATGTCAAAGAAAAGCAGCAAATCATCAAATTTGAGAAGCAGGAACCTGATCTGCTTGAACACACAAGGATTATTCAATTATCAAAAAATTATTTCAACCTTTAATATATGTTTATTTCAAAAGTAGCGTATGTCTGATGGTTTCCTGTGTGTGTCTCTGCTCAGCACCCTGTTTTCCTCCTTCCTGACGGTGCTACTGAGTGTGTGTGTGCTCTTCCTGTCCGGAGGGGCCAGCGTCATCTTGTCTTTGGGTCTCAGCTCCTGGTGCGACACGGTGACTAATCTCAACACACGACCATACAGGTAGGTACATCGTCTGATGGTCGATGCTCCTGCATGCAAGATTGTAATAGTTTTTATTTTATTTCATTTTGACTTTTCAATTTAATTACATTTTCAATTTTAGTTTTAGGGCCAGATATGATGTCTCAGAGGTATGGTGCCATAATGTTTACATTTTTTGATTTGGGAATCAACTTGAGTTAAGCTGATTTGAGTTGTTTTTCGGTAGTGATTATAGCTAAAAAAGTGAAACTGAAATGAATTTCTCATCCCTATATTGTTTGTTTGTGTTCAGCTGTGTAGAGTCTCAGTCTGTTCCACTCTACCTGGATGTGGACACCTCGTCTTTCTACACAGAGCTTAGTCTGGCACAGGTATGAGCGCTCACAAGTTCACACACGTAAACACACACATTGTGTACAATAGGAAACTAAAGTCATACACAGCTTCTCGAACAGATACAGAGGTTTTCTTTTCTTCCTTTTTGTGCACTTGTCTTTTTTGTTGATAGAAATCTCCTATTATGAAAGGCTGTTGTTTTAATGTATACATACTAAAAAGCATATCCATATACAGTACATCAATAATATTGAGTAATGGGTTCCCTTTTTTTTGTAGTATAGTAGAATAAAGCTGCTAAAATGAATTATTCGTCTGTTTAAGTGGTAGACAAGACAATGTCGGAGTTTTTCTACAGCAATCAAGAAATATGACAAAATAAAAGTTATTATATTGTTGTTTTGTTTATTCAGTGCTGGAAAGTACATTTACTCCAGTAAAGGTTTGAGATACTTGTAGTTAACGTGAGTATTTCCATTTTATTATACTTTATACTTCTACTTCACTACATTTTAGAGGCAAATATGGTACTTTTTACTCCACTACACTTATTTTATACCGTTAGTTACGAGTTACTTTGCAAACTCAGATTATTAATACAAAATATAATTTTAATTAAATGATGTAATAATTTATCCTTTGGTAAACTTCACAAGCTACCTGGCAGTCCATACAGTAAACACGGCAACATTAAAGCAGTGTACACATGAATGCATCATTAATTATACTTCAATAATATAATATTATTCTGAAATGGGCCATTTTTCATAATGTGTGCTTTTACTTTTTGTACTTTAAGTACATTTTGATGCTAAAACTTTTGTAGTTTTTCTTAAGTCAAATTTTGAATGCAGGACTTTTACTTGTCTATTTCTACACTTTACTTAAGTAAAATATCTGAGTGCGTCTTCCACCGCTGTTTCCCCTGGATTGTAGCTATTCTTTCTGGCTCTTGCAAAGAACGGTAACGTCCTTAATCTTAATCTCTTTTACAAAGCTCTGATTAGCTCTTTAGTTTTTCTAAACCAGGGAAAAACAAAATAGTTTTTGGCAGCCTACATACACAGACCCACCAGCATTCACAGTTTTGATGTTTTCATTATGTAAGTGTGACTGTAAGCTTAATTATCACACCTTGTGTCCTCAGGTGTCTCTGTGGGGTGTCACGGCTCTGTGGCTGGTTCAGTCCATCCTGGCTTTCCTGCGGCTCTACCACTCTCACAGCCAGAACATCAGCGGGCCGTGTCGTCCCCGAGAGAAGGAGCTGCTGCTGGGACACAGCCCGTCTGACAGCGGCTCCCCAACACCTCCACTTCCTCCAGCAACTGCCACCATCTTTGTCTAACTGAGAGAGTATGAGGTAGTGACGTAAGATGATACACTCTGCTCTGTAAATGTAGTTTAAAACCTAATTTACCCTTATCACTATTGATAATGCCCAGTCTACAGTTCTTACTACTGCATGTAGAATATGGGCATGAAAGTGTATGTTTTTATTTTGATATAATTCAACACCTTATATAATAAGACTGATAAATCATATGGGTGTATATCAGCTGATAAATAGCAAAAAATGTCAGGATAGAAATACCAAAGATTTGTTTCAGGTTATTTAGAAACAGTGTTTCCATTTTATAGTTTGTCCTCCAGAGAGCACTCACAAGTTTATTTTTACCATCCCGTAGGCGGTCAGGCTGTATTATATAATTATATAATGATATGATTCAGCCTCACTCAGACACCACGACTTTTCTGCTTCTTATGTATTGATTACAATTAAGTCACAGAACTAAGCATTTATTTATTAAAAGAAAATAAGGAAAACATTTACAACTTTCCTCAAAGACTCTTCTAACCCATTGGATGAAAAAACATTAAATCCTCTGCACAATAAAAAAAGATCATATCATTTAAGAGAGCTATTACGAGTAACCACAAGGGGGAAAAGAATCCAAGTTGTAATTCTTAGTTAAGGCAAAAAGAACTACAGAAGATATCAACTTTTTGTGAGTTCCACAACGATCCTGTTTTAATGTGTCTGTATATACGTACGTGTGCTGGGCGATTCATTGTCCTTCAAATAGGCTAGTTGTCCTTTTCCTTAAAAAGACAAATATACAGCTTTAATTTGAAGGAGGACATTGATGGGAAGGAACAAAAGATTTAGTGGGAACAAGACTTGTCAAGTTTAAAAACACCACACCTCTGCTGGTTTCACTTGTTAATGAACTGCTCCGAATATTTAACACAACAAAAGAAGCTGATTTAGTTTATTTATCTTGGGATAATGTGCGAACACTCCTAAAATGTAATATTGGGAGGTTTTTCCGTTGTTCCCAATTCATTACATGAATGCAGCATTACATACTGTATCTCCTTGCTTGTTTTGTATGACATGAGAATAATATAAATGCAGTATGGCGTACAAATTAAGCAAAGACATACGTTGTTTCCAGCCACATGTTTTTGATTGGGAAATAGATTTTCAACTTAAAAAACATCTTTCTTTTTTTTTATCATGCAGCAGATTGAATATTTTTTCATCTATATGGTTAGAAGAGTCTTAAATTAGTTTGGGAATGCCCTCTGAACAGCACTAAGTGTTGTTAAACAATTTCTCAAGGTGATACATGAGAGACACTAACTGGAACTAACCTCAACGAGAGAAAAGGGATTTTACAGAATATAAAAAGACACTCATCAGAATAGTTGAAGCAGTGATGTAATAACCACACTGTTAATAATTATCCTTGTCATTTGACCGTGACTTTGTGAATTAATGCACTATAGTTTATTCACGTCACTGATGACGCCACAAGCAACCACATGGTGTTTTTCCTACAGTCAGTTTGAAATATATTTCATATGCATGGTTGTTTACATTTCTGCTGGAGTCGGACATTTTGCACAGTTGTGTCCTCGTCAGGGAGAATACACTGTTCTGAGTGTAATATTCAGATGTAGCACTGATGCGCTTTTATTGTGAAGAAGCATGTGGTGAGAGTGTGACGGAGCCACTGAGTACCAGGCTCACTGTGTGAGCATGACCCAAAGGTTCTGTTGTGTAACCGAGAAATCACTGCTGACCTTCTCTCTACTTGTGACGATTTCTATTATGATGCTGTTTGTCTGCACGCGACCGCTCTCTGGGCGTTAATAATGCAGTCAAATCTTCTCAAATGATACTTATAGAGTGTGCAGAGTGTAATTAGGAGGTAAACCTTCAAGGATCTGTCGTAGTTTTCATATTGAGATAGATTTGTGCTGAGCCCAGAAGGGTCAGTGACGAGGGAAGAAGTTATACAATTTGCTGAGTTCCTAAAAACAAATGATTCAAAGTTATTTCTAAACCCAAGTGCTTGAAATGAAACACAGACAGCGGAACAAGAAATCTGAAGTAAAGAGAAATGAGACAGCAGCAATTATTGTAATATATGAAATGTTTTTGTATTATAACCGACAATGGTCTTGCTTTTTACCTCTTATACCTGTTTGTGCTCATTCACATTATTTGCACTTGTCTTGTTTCACAAATAAAAATCTTCCCGTTATGAAAGAATGTTGTCTCAATTCATACATATGAACAAAGTACCTCCATATGCATCAATACTGACTAATAGGTTTGTCTTTATTTGAAGTTGAGAATTTCATCTCACTAAAGGCTGGTTGTGACACTTTATTTCTCTCACCCTTTTAAAAAAGGAACATGACTAGAACATAAAAAAGCATCATAAATAAATAAAATATACAGAACAGATTAGGTTAACAAGGATGATGTGTTTCTGTATGTTAAGGTCTACTTTCCTCATATAAACACAAGTCTGAAAATTTGCTTTCTTCCTATTTTCTTCTCAGATAATCATGAGGCCATTTTTACTTTTACTTCTGATGCTTTAAGTACATTTGACAATACTTTTGAACTTTTACTTAAGTGGGAATTTGGATGAAGGACTTTAACTAGTAACAGAGTATTTCTACATTGTTTTATTGGATTTGGATATTTCCATCATCATTTTGAGATACTACGTTATTGTTTTGAGATAATGAGTTATTAATGTTGAGAGTTTCTTATTACTTTGAGATATACAGTTATTATTTTGAGAAAACTTCTCATTATAATGACTTACAGGATCTTTCTTTACATCACATTGGCAGAAATTGGCTTCAACAGCGAATAAATAGACATGTGTAGTACCATTTCTAAACGTGTGGGGGCAGCAAAGAGTCCCACGAGTGTCTGCTCTGCCAACAATTGGAAGGAAGAAGACGTAAAGAGCCAATCACAAACCAGGGCTCCATATTGAACCGATGTTTTGACTCAAACTGCTGCTCTTACAAACAGTTTACTTTGAGTCTGCTTTTTGACACAACACGAATAAGAAGTCAGCAGAATTTATACTCACACGGTAACAATGAAGCTGACGGACATCAAAAAGCTAAAAGTAGGCGAGCTGCGGTCCAGACTGAAAGCGCTCGGGTTGGACAACAAGGGGCTGAAGGCTGAGCTGTTGGGCAGGCTGTGGTCCGCGTTAGAGGCACGACAAAGTGAGGAAGACGGAGATGAAGAAGAGGTTAAACTACTAAATGACCGCCCACTGACACTTTCAGCACCACTGGAGACAATGGACGTATGCCCTGCGTCCTCATCCCCCCCGACAGGAGAGTACACAGACACCGCCACACAGACAGAGGCCGACACCGGTCTCCCATCACCACAGCACGGCTCCTCTGAGTGTGCTTCATCCCTACAACCCGGCTCTGAGTGTGTTTCAGAGTGTGTACCAGTGTACCAGGTGGAGGAGAGAGATGTTGAAATGCAGCAGGGAGGTGCGGAGGATCCTGCAGAGGACAGGAGAGCTCTGTCATCAGAGGATATGATGGGCAGAGGGAGAGCTTTCTACGAGTTCAAAGAGGAGATACGATACAAAAGGTAACGCAGAAGCTTAAACGAAACTGTGAAACCCCTTACACACGGTCAAAACACAGGGATAGAGTCCTGGCTTAAGGCACCCAAGGCACTGGTCAATGTTACAGTGTATTTTTGTATTTATAACAGCCTTACTTATATTTTGTCTCTTCATTTTATATTTTTTTCTTACTTTTAATGGGAGGGGGGTGACAGATATGTAATGTCATGTCTTTTAAGCCACTGGATGCCTAAATCTCCCTCCGGATCAATAAAGCATCTATCTATCTGAGTAGCATCCTCAGAAGAAAGCATTTCCTATTAGGTTAAATTGACTTTATATCTTTCAGTTTCACCAATTCCAGAAAATATAGACCTTTCTGAATATGCACGAACGACATGATGAGAAACAACAATTTAACAGGGTTTAGGTTGAAATAGCGAAACTATCCTGAAACCTTGTCTTTAAAAATCTCTTTAGGGACTTTAAATGAAAAGGGTGTTATACATCAGCATGCGTCTCTATCTCATCTCAACCAGAGCCAAATCACCACAACCTCCAGTGGACAGAGACGAGACGCAGGAGGAAGATGAAGATAACGTCAGACTAGATCCATGTGAGTATTTGGACAACACGCACCACCTTTCTGAAGGAGAATGAAACAATCCTCAAGTGTTTTAAAATATGATTAGTTAAAGTCATGAGAGTCAGTGCAGAAGACTTTTGAATCCTGGATTTTCTGTTGTTTGCACAGATGACAGTCACCTCCACTTTGAGGTGGGTCCTGATTGTGCATGTGGCCAGCCGCGGTTCTGGGCTCAATTCCCCTCGCTGTGGTCTGGCTGCAGGCTCACCCACGGGGTGCTGGAGGGCAGGGTGGGCTTTGAGGTGAGGCTGGAGAGGAAGCTGTTGACTACACAGCTGAAGGAACAAGAAGACGGGGATCCTTATGGCCTGAGAGTAGGCTGGTCTGTGGCCAACTCCTCTCTACTGCTGGGTAAGGATCATTATTAGGTTCATTTTAAGAGAATTGATTTGAACAGGGGCACTTTCTTTGGAGCTTTGTTTATTGTTAAGATCCATTTCTTCTTTCTCCCTCTTTCAATTGGTCACATACCAGGTGAAAATGATTTCTCCTTTGCTTATGATGGGTGTGGTAAAAAAGTGTCAGGTGGGAAGGAGGAAGTGTTTGGAGAACCGTTCTCAGAGGGAGATATCATTGGCTGTTATGCAGTGAGTGACACTTTTCTCTTCAATTCTTCCTCTATAAGCATTCTTTGAAACGTTACTGTCTCACTGTTGTCTTGTAACCAAGATCTGTTTTGGCAGAGGTTTTTTTTTTCTTCTTTTAATCCCAACCCTGTGTTGTTTGTGTGTATGTTTACACGTGTACTATCGTCAGTCTTTCTCCACAGACGGTGCTGTTGAGCTTTCTTTCCATAAGAACGGTCGTTTCATGGGTCAGGCCTTTGCCCTGGACGCCTCTGTGCTGCTGGCTCGTCCTCTGTTCCCTCACATCCTCAGTAAGAGCTTCTCAGTCAGATTCCTCCTGGACCCCTCAGCTCTTCCCTGGTATCCCAGCCCTCCAGGGTTCACACCGCTGGCAGCTCTTTCTGCTGGGCAGAGGGTGCGTGCCGCATGGCCTCCTTCCTTCAGAGCACAGGGCGAGGTAAAAGACAGTAGCTGGTTTTGCATTTTTGATGTTTTATATATATCGTTAATTTGTTTTAGGTTGATGACATCATCACATATGACGTCAAATATTCAAGGCTTCATTCAAAAACCTCAATAGAAGCTTTGAATGTTAAAAAATGGTATTCGTTACAGCCCTATTACTTTCAGACAGCATATAAAAGTAGTCATTACAAGCTGTTATATTTAATCTTTCCTTTTTTCCCTCCAGATGTTGTTGATGGTTGGTCTTCCTGGGTCTGGAAAGAGCCACTGGGCCAGGGCTCACATGATACAGCACCCCGAGAAACAGTACAGGCTGCTGGGCACAGAGGAGCTGCTCGCATGCATAATTGTCAGTCAAACCTCCAGTCTTCACTCTTCACTCTCATGTTTCGTATTCACATTCAAATAGGTTCAACGTCTCACCAACTGAACCAACCTGTTCTGTGTGTCTGTGTTTGTGTGTGTGTGCGTGTGCCGTGCAGCGTGGTGGACAGAGGGAGAGCAGGCTACAGCAGGCCTCTCAGTGTCTAACTGATTTGATCAAGATAGCTGCTCAGACTCCTGGCAACTATATCCTCGACCAGGTAACTCTTCACTACTAAACATATCAATTAATTATTCATGTAAGCGCTGAAACTTTGGGCATAACAGCACTTTGACGTTGGATTCCCCCTCCTCCACTCTCTTACCATATTCTTTTTGTCATCTTTATGTTTCCAGAGCAACATCCTCTTCTCTGCACGGCGTTACAAGCTGCAGCTGTTCTCAGGCTTCAGCCGCCGCGTGGTGGTGGTCTTCCCCTCAGCAGACGAGTGGAAAAGACGACTGTCTCGGCACCAAACGAGCAACGGGGAACATGTCCCCGAGACCGCCCTGCTCAAACTTCAAGGTGTGACTAGTGCACATTTTATAGGAACTATAAACTCCCCGTGATGAATAAGAGGATACCTTTGGTGCCAATTCTGATCAAAACATTTTCAATTACTCCAGACTGTTCAAAAGTCACAAGTTATTAAAAAAAGATGTAATTATTTCCAAAATTCCCAACAGGTTTTTATCTAACAAAATACTCGGCTTTAATCCATATTTGATGGCGTTCAGCCTTTCAAAAACAAAATGTTCCCTGCGGTCAAAAAATGTTTGCTCTCCCGCTTGCCGCACATAAAGAGAGGCACTCACTTGTAATAATGGGGCGGTCTAACAGCCATTACATTTATACAACCACAATAACAAAAAGATCTACTTCTTTTTGGGTGATGTCATAAAATATGACGGCAGACATTCGAAGCTTCATTCGAAAACCTCAATATAAGCTTTGAATGTAAAAAAACAACAACATGCGGTACAGCCCTAAACTTCAGAGACTAGTTTTCTGTAATACTTCTACATCTTAAACTTTCCTTCTCGTCTCCAGTGAGCTGCAGCCTTCCAGAGCAGCAGAGCGACCTGCTGGAGGAGCTACAGTATGTCGAGCTGCCTCAGGAACAGGCACAGACACTTCTGCAGGAGTTTAAAGACGAGGCTCGCAGACTGCTGCCTCCCATCCCCAAGCAGGAGAAGAAAAAACACAGACTTCACAAGCAGAGATCCCTCCTTCGCGGCCCTCCACCCTCACGTAGGCTCCAGTGGACTAGACTTCATGAGCAGCATGAGACATGAAGGTCAACATGCTGGAAGACTTGATATTTTAAGATGTTTGTTGATTAATTTCTTTCTTCCTTTTGTAGGATGGAACGACACAAGACTCAACATGCAGCCATGGAGACAGCAGCCAAGATACGTGAGTATTACGTAGCTGTTAAATCCTTCACAACAAACCTCTTTGTAGCATCGTTTGAGGCTGTTGCTGTCGTTAGGTTAGCTGCACAATGAATGGATGTTTGGATGTTTTGAAGTGGGGTTTAATAATAAAAGTAAAGTGGTAAAATTATTCTAAATATTGTGTACTTTATTTTTTGTTGTGGCTAAAATACATTTTGCTGCTGCAGCAGTACATTGCTCAGCTTCTGTGCTCCAGTCTTGTTTCTCCAAACTTACCTCATACAACTCCACTTCAAAACATCTGAACTGTCCCTTTAAGGTTTAAGAAGGTAGTGTTTAACAAAATCCCATGGTCTCTTGAACCTCATCGCTGCGTCTTGTTGAAATAATTATAATAATTCCTTCCTTTGTACTGAACTTCAGTTTTGTTTTTTAAGTTCTTATGTAGGGAACACCATCATTAGCTGAAAGATGCAAAGTAACAGCAACAGCCATCTTAACTTGACGTCACAGAGTAAACAAAGTCTCATTTCTTTTTATTTACATTTCAGTGGAGTGTGCCTTATCCGGTGCAGGGCTACTACTACAGAGACGTTGGTTACAGCGGATATGAAGGTTACTGCTGAAGAAACGTGGAGCAAGAAGAAACGGATGGCGCCAATTGTAATCTGTGTTTACAAGGACAATCATTTTACTTATGTCATTTCATTTAAAACGAGAGCTAAATACATCAGAAAGTAATATTATACAGAAGCAGTACATGTAGCACTCGCTGCTTTGACCAATCAAAGGTAATCACTGTTAACAGTATTTAATCATTTAACAGGCGACAACCAGGTCACTTTTTAGGATTTTTATTCAAAATATTTAAAAAATGTAATCATGTTTTTTACTGTACAGTGTACAAATAATGAAAGATATACAGTATTTTGCACATTTCTAACACCAGTATTGTTCAGAGAGTGCTTAAAGTCAAAGAGTAATAAATCTCTCGACTTTAATGAAAAGGTTTCGCTTTGTGTTTGTGTACATTTGATCATCTGGATCCATTTTCTGATGCGATGAGGTGAGCGTCAGGTTGTCTGCTCTGGCCTCGCTCGCTGTCAGGCTTCACTGTCTGATAGAGCAGCACGGCTCCTTTAGCTGAAGGACACAGCTCCGACCACAGAGGGTTGCTTCTGTCCAGCTGCAACACCTCCTACAAATGTCCGTGGAGAACAAAATGCAGTCTTGTGTTTCTACATCTTGTTATTTACTTTCTAATGCATCTGCCAAAACGAGACTGCTCGTTCCATGCAGACAATAAAATGTATGCAACTATAGATTAGTCACCGTTCTGCTGAGGAAGACAATATCTGTGGACTCGTGGGCCTCTGCTCCACCTTCCCAGTACAACTTTCTGACTTCATCCGATGTCAACGAGCAACTGATGACATACAGATAACACAGACTACATTATATCTTTTATAAAACCATTTGTGGCAAATTTCCATCATTTCTAATTAAAACGGAGGGATGAGTACCTGACGTAGAACTCAGCACTTGGTCTGCCAGCGCTGGTGTGATTCAGAGCGACGCCCATCAGGACCGGCTCTCCGAGGGAGCTCAGAGGAATATTCACCTGTGGACAGACAGAGGAAGACTGGGATGAAGGAAGCGAGAGATTAAATGTCAAACTTTTAGTTTCCAAATAATTAGTTAAGTGAATATTGTAGATTTTAGTCTGGGCTCAGTGATCTTTGCTAAATCATGTTCAAATGCTGAAGAGATGGGAATATGTTGACACGATTGATGGTTGGTATTTAAATAAAAGATCAACAAAGACGATCAATAAAGATAGTTTGCACCAGGATTCATTAAAATGCTTTGAGATGTTATCACTTAATATTTATACAATAACTTTATATATTTTGAGCTTGTCTTATTTATACAGAAACAGTGACCTTCAACCTGCTCAAAATACTGCTTAAACAAAAACAATTAGTCGATCAACACTAAATTATTTTGATAATAATTTAATCAATTTTAGAATGGTTGTAAAAAATAGGGACTCATTTGTTTAACAACAACATGAGGAAACATTTAATCTTGAGTGTGAAATAAATTCACAGATGACTTTATTCCCACCTCGTCTCTGATCTCGGCGCACACAGACGAGAACAGCTCTGAGACGACGAGCCTCTGCTGCATCATGTCCACACTGATCTGATCCTCACGCACCGCCCGGCCCAGAAGCTCACACACCACCTGAAGAAGTGCAGCGACGGTGTAAATAACACATCAAGATTACTGAACGGACCAACCAGGCACAGGGGCTCAAAATGTCAAGGGCCCCCTGGCTTCACCTGCAAAATGTCACTCGACGAGACATGTGTCAACCAAGAGACACAAAACAACCATGAAGAGGCACAGCAGGACCACAGAGGACACAGAACAACCATGAAGAGGCACAGCAGGACCACAGAGGACACAGAACAACCATGAAGAGGCACAGCAGGACCACAGAGGACACAGAACAACCATGAAGAGGCACAGCAGGACCACAGAGGACACAGAACAACCATGAAGAGGCACAGGAGGACCACAGAGACACAGAACAACCATGAAGAGGCACAGCAGGACCACAGAGACACAGAACAACCATGAAGAGGCACAGCAGGACCACAGAGACACAGAACAACCATGAAGAGGCACAGCAGGACCACAGAGACACAAAACAACCATGAAGAGGCACAGCAGGACCACAGAGACACAGAACAACCATGAAGAGGCACAGCAGGACCACAGAGACACAGAACAACCATGAAGAGGCACAGCAGGACCACAGAGACACAGAACAACCATGAAGAGGCACAGCAGGACCACAGAGACCATAAACATAAACCATAAACACACAAAATGACCACAAAGAGACATAAAAACGTCCACAAAACAAGAAAGAGATGCATAACAACTACAAAGAGACACAAAACAACCCTTGAATCATAATCCAACCATCACCAAGCATATCTGAATGACACTTCATTCACTTTATTTACTTCACCTTTGGTTCTGGGTGACCTCCGGGGATGTCCAGGAGCCCCCCTGCCTCCGCCACCCTCTGGCTCCTCCTGATCAACACCACCTGCCCGTCGTCTGTGCACAGGACGCCGCCCACACCCAGAGGCTGAGCCAGCAGCACCAGAGGATCACCAAACTCCACCTCTCCACGCTGACGTAGCTCTGCCACTCGACACGACCAGTTTGTTCCCAGGTAATCTTTGTAGCATGTGAGGCCGAGTCTCAGAGTTAGAAGGTTTTCTCTGCAAGTGGAGGAAGTTTGTGACAAAGCACTGAGACCTTCTTTATTTTCTGCCTGATTCACAGGTCTGCTTCTTTTCACCAAACTGCTCTGAACAGTCTCATGCAGAGAAGCAGTGATGCACAAATTCTCCTCCATCCTTTGTCTGCTGCGTTGTAATTCCCCTTCATGCTCCTCTGCACGGTCTGAGGGGAGGGTGTGGGGTGGATGAGTGCAGGCTGGGTGTTTAGGAGATGACGAGGCCAAGCAGAAAGAGTGCAGTCTGAATTTAGACCCGTTGAAAAGCCACGGCTCCTTGGACACTCGCTCTCTCCAGACCTCCTCTATTTGACAGTCTAGAGCCGGATCCGTCTGCCTGTTGAACCTAAGAAGAGGAAGAAGGAGAAAAACTCTTTAAAGTTTTAAAACTACTATATTGAAGGATAAAGCTGGTGTTATTCTATATTCTTCTTATTGTCAACAAATCCCATAAAAAGATTCTTCTATCATCTCTGTGGCCATCCAGGGCTGAAAATGTAATTATTTAAGAATGAATCCCACATCCTAATATCTATATGTGTGAACCAAAGAAGGACACTTCATTTTGAGGATCAGTATGCACGGACTACTTTGAGGAGTTTGAGTCAAACTGTGGAATTCTCTACAGAACGAAAGGGTTGCATAAATATATTTCAGAAAGAATAATTAGACTTTATGAAGTGGCAGGTAATCTTTTCATGTTACTGTAAGTATTCGTTGTAGTTAACTATAATTGACAGACCAACTATTTTGATTGTTTATTTATGTTTTGAGTAAGATTTATTCTTCTCCCTGCTCCTTTTCGCTCATGGAAAGTGTAAATAGAGTTGTGTTTTGATTGTTAATGTTAATCAAACATTTCAGAGGTCATTATGATCCTACCTTTCAGAAAGCTCCACTTGTACCTGAGACTGCAGCAGGCCCCTCCAGGCTGCACAATGCAGCAGCACAGACACCTCCGAGTCTGTCATCTCTCACTGTGGATGATCATTGAAGTCTACACTTGTCTCTTCACTCACACTGCTGCAGCGCTGCGACAGGAAAGAAACAGAAGCTGAATCTGAGAACATTTAAATGCAGTAAAGATCAGGACGTTTGTTTCTTCTCGCTCCTCCCTCCCTTCTTCATAGACAAACAGACACGCCTAGAATACACACACAGATTAACGCTGTGCCACAAGTCGGTTTGTTACTTATAACCAGTAAAAAAAAAACAGTTTGTATATTTCTGCACAGCAGTATCAAAGAAAGAAAATTAGCCCTAGACTTGTTGAGCATTGTTTGCACTTATTTAAACTATTATTACAGGTGTAATTATTATTTGTATCAGTGTTGGTGTCAGGAAACTAGCCCGGATATTGATACAGGTAACTGCCATTTATATAGAATGGAGGAAGTCAAGTAATATTTCTATCAACAAGTGATGTGGCCACTTATGTCCATGAATGTAGGGATCACTAAAAAGGGTAAACTTGCCATAAAATATTTAGTGAGAGGAAGAGAGAGGAAAACGTCTGCTGCCTTCTCTACAAGTGAGAGGCAAGAAAATGGTTATTTTGGCCACACCCCTTTTTCAGCTGTCATTGACTTGCATGTTAAATCCACCTTTTGTGGACCAGAAACAGTTATGCATTGTTTTTGTCACTGCCTCTTCTCATGTGTGTTTTGGAGAAACATAGAGAAGTTTGTTTATAACTAAATATTCGGGACATTCTTTATCACTGAACTTAAATGTATTAAACAACATTTTACATGACAAATCTCATACTTGCAGTTGGTAAATTGGTCCTTACCAAACTTAAATATATTTTTAGTTCAATTCAATTTGTACGTAGATGCATTGAACCTTATGACAAACGAAAAAAGTAAACATACATTGTTATATTTTAAAGAAATATTTGATGTAGCCCCTGATTAAGGTATCTTAACATTTTTGATGTTCTTGTTATTTTGTTTACATATACTTTATTCTTTTTAACTATATATTTAGTTTATTTAATTAACTTTTCATATTTCACCCTGGAATGCTTAATGTTTGTTTACAATGTTACAGTCAATAAACAGACAAATCAAAAAAAACATGCAAAACACTTGCAGTGACATCACCAGCTGAGGTGTGGCCAGAAGTGCAGCACCCACAGAGCAGTGTTTGTTTTACTGTTTATTTTACCATTAAAACATATTTAATCGATTATATAGCTTTTTTTTTAAGCTGGTATAATGCGAACTAGCACTGTTCAGTTATCCTCACTGTTGTAAACTGTCTTAACTGATACATGTCAACTTCAGACACGAACTAACTTACTTCCAGTTCATATCCTGCAGCATGAACACAGACAGGACCACAGACTTAATGCCAATAATGTAAATACATAACGCAGTCATTTGTAACGTGCAAGATTACTAAAGCAGCCTGCACACAAATCATTATGTCTTAAATGTGGACATAAACGCTGTAGATGTTTAATCTTACCTTCCTAAAACTATGGATGCAAAACAGCAAAGCGTAGACTCTTCCTCTTTTTTAGACACTGTGACAATGTGTTCATTATCACCATCCAGTGACCAAGAGTCCGAACTGCATGTATATATCATCAGCTTTATTTTACTGACAGCGGTGTAAAATATGAATTAATGCACATATTTTAAAAACTGCGCATGCAATATGTTGTGTTCAAGATATACTGGTAAAATAGATCCTTTATCCTCTGTAGGTGAACACGGCTACAACAGGGTTAAATCCTGGCAAACAAACACGTGCAGAAGGGGCGTGTTTGTGTCTTCCAGTCATAATCAAAATTGAAATCGTGGGCAATGCGTTGCAAATTTAAAGTTCTTTATATGCACAACAATTACAGTGTCATTGGCAATTACAATCTTGGATTCCAGGCTCCATCCAACAATGCTCATTAAAGAAATCATGCAAGTAAAAGCAAAATGAGAATCCAAGACATAAAATATTACACGTTAAAATATAGGGCTAGGAAATAAACATAAATAAAGACTTTACAAATAAATACTTTCGTAAAATAATGGGGAGGGGAATATAACATTACAAATAACGAAAAAAATACTGGATTTTATTTTTTTATAAAATGTAAAAATAGAAAAAAGGTGCTTTATTTTGAAGAGTACATCTCTCGTGTTCCGGTTTCACTCCAGCTAGCTTCGCGCGGTAAGAGTTTATGCAACCGGCCTACAGCACAGCCACTGTTATGTAACTGAGTCCTGATGGTATGTCACCTTCTTTGTTAAATTCTGGCTTTATACTTGTTCCAGTTTTGTAGCAATGTTTAAAGTTTTTTCTTCGTCTTTTACACAACACCGCTCGCTAAATTAGATTATTGTTAGCACGCTAACAGTAGCACTGAATAGCTTTCAGGGATTTAAAGCTAACCCCGGCTAGCTCAGGTAGCAGAACAAAGTGTCCATCCTGGAAACTCATTGACAGTTTGCTTTTTATTTGAAAGTTTAATTTGATTCATGTGCAAACTGCAGCAGTCTGTAGCTCGTGGTGTAGGTAATGAAAGTAGTTAAAGTAGTGCTCAAAGTATGTATAATACTAACTAAAGATTGTATTGGGTCAACAAACTCCCAAGAACAAAGCAGACGCTGTCTAAATGAATGACACGTTTTAATAAGAGAGGTCTTAGGACCAGCTGCTAGAGTTGTTTGATTGGTGTTGAAGTCCTTAATCAAAGCTGTTTCACTCACCTCGTCCTCTGTTGTTGTCCTTAGTCAGATCACGTGTCAACAGATGAGGGGAAACTGCTGACGGCATCATTTTCAATGAAAACGCTCTGAAAGGTAAAGACAGGAAAACATGAACCACTTGTCCCACCAACAGTGTATCTCTTTATTTTAACTTGCATCGGTATGGTTGGGTTGACTTGTGCAACACAATTATTATTCAGTATCAGCATCTTTTAATGACATGTACAGTATTTGTTTCCCAAATTGCTCGTATTGTCATAAGGTTAGGACCAGATAGTGCATATAATTAATTTAATCCAATCATCCATGGTTTGGGGGATTTGCCTGCAGCTATTTCTGTTAAATGACTTTGTTTGTAGCAGCCATATTTTACAACGGATATTTATACTGTGCTATGATCCAGGACTTTTCCCAAATATAATGTGACAAAAGTCAAATCAACTTCTATACAAAGTAATTTCATTATCTTGGCGATCTCTTACCAATATGGTGAAATTTAACGACCTGTCTAGAAAATATGAAAATGATCAGCTATTTTTACAGCACATTACGTAAAGTGCAGGTTTTGTCCCTCCTTTGTATAGATTTTAACTTTAGTTATAAAACACCGTATAAATATATCTCTGCTTCTCCTGTTCTGCTCTTTGTGTCATTGATGACGTTAACATCTTCCCTCCCTGCACAGGTCCTCTGTGTAGAACCTCATACATTTTTCATCATGCAGTTGGAGGCTCAGCTGCGTCTATGTCAGAGCGGTCTTTGGTGCTGCAAGAATGGGCTGCGTTTGCTCTCCCAGAGCTATGCACACAGGTAGACTTTGTGTGTATGTATATGTGTATAGGACAAAAACATACATGGAGGCAGCATTTAGTGTCTATGGTTCTCGCCTCTGGAATAGCCTGCCAAAAGAACTGGGAGCATATCAATCTGTAAATGACTTTAAATAAAAATGTTCTTCATTTTAATCCACTAAAATATATTTTAATGTTCATTGTATTGTTTGTTGTCATTGTATTGTTAAGCACCTTGTATTGCAACTTTGCAGGAAAGGATCTAAATAAATAAAGTTTAAGTTTGTATGTGTGTGATAATGATTGTTTAGGTATTCTGCTTTGGATTTTGAGTTCTTTGCTTTCTCAACCACAGAAAAGCTGTTAACTACTACGATCTCCTTGGAGTCAAACCTAATGCCCCCTTGGAGGATATAAAAAATGCATTTTTCAACAAATCTAAGAAGGTAAGGTCCAGTTGATAACAAGCTGTGTATTTAGACGAAATGTCTGGCCACACGAGGGCAGCTTTTCACAGCCTAATTTCTTTTTAACTGTTCCCACAGTGTCCTGACTGTTTGTTTTCATGTTGTGGCCCCCAGTGTAAATAAGGATGTGCATGTGTATTTACCTTGTGGTACCGGAATAATTGAGTGTGGAGTCAACTCAACTATTAGGAAGAAAAGCATGGTTGTAAGTGCAAACCTTACGCATCCATTTGTTTAACAGAGAAACATGCAAGTATACATGTTCACATGAGCACACGTCTGAATATATCTCTTGGTTTATTGGTTGCTTTGGTGACGAGACCTAATTACTATAATGACCTACTCATCTTGCAGCTGCACCCAGACAGCGACCTGTCCAACCCAGCGCTGCACAGTCAGTTTGTGGAGCTGAGCGAAGCCTACCGAGTGCTGAGTAAAGCGCCGAGCAGGAAGGAGTACGACTTCAAAATCAGACATCCACACAGTGGGGGCCAGGTCTTCAGATCTAACTCCAGTCACGCCAGCTACAAAGCCAGGTGAAGATGCACGCAATCTCTCGGTTTGCTTTTTAGTCTTACGTAACCTAACCTCCCTGCTCACTCTCTAACACTGTTAATGTGGGGAAGTTGTTCATGACAATTTGATGGAAATGTATTGCCTCATAGTACCTCAGACTTGCCTCATTAGCGCTTCAGTTAAGACTTTTAAAACATTTCTACGATCTGTCCCACCTCTTATTTTTGATGCCACCAATCATGATTTTTTTTTCTTCAACTCCTTTACCACCAGTACCAATGCTCAAGATAACTCTCGTTACTGGGAGCAGTTTCATCAGTCTCAAGCACCGGAGATGACTGCAGATAATTGGCAGAAGAGGAGGAAGAAGAAGAACTTGCACATTGTGGGCTACTGCGTCCTCACTATGTTGCTCGGCATCGGAGTCCACATTGTCTTCTTCAGGTACAAAACAAAACCGGAACATGATGAAGACACTTTTAAATGGAAATCATGAAGCATTGAAAAGGTGAATGTTAGAAAGATTTAAATGATGTAATATTGGACCTCATTCAGCAACTGTTCTTAAGGCCCTGTCACACACATCCGTATGACAGAAACGTATGCCGGCGCATACGAAATATCGGCAATAGGTTGATATAAATTAAGGGTATGTTGTGATCGTTTGAAGGACGCAGACGTTACGCCGAACACGGCAGACATACGGCCCTGTCACACAGTTCTGTATGGCAGAAATATGCCGGCGTATATGAAAAGTAGCTCAAAATGTATCAGAGTCCATGTTTTCCACAGCGGTGTTGTAGCTGACGTATACATAACGAATACATAACAAATTATTATACGTATGTCAAACATTGATATCGTATCACTTACCTATTTAAAACGTATCAGAGCGTCTGGCCAACGGAGCTGGAAAAGTGCCATCTGGTTCACGTCATGCTGATGCTGGAGAACGGCTAACATGCTGAACGCTAGCTGTACTGTAGAAACACGTTAATAAGTTACTCCGTCGTCAGGCATCATCTTAACATAGGGTAGGAATAGGTTATCCACTCGTTATCAATAAACTGGCTGTAGGATTCACCGTCAGCCGACGTTGCCTATATCTAACGTTCCTCTAACGTAGTCACGTAGGTATTTACGTACTAGGTACTTAGTAAATATTCACGTACGTCTAACGTAACGTCTTATCTTATGAAGCACATGTCGGGTACGTCCGGTAATTTTGAACATGCTCCAAACATCAGCGTTCAACAACGCACCCCAGCGTAACACAGGGAGCGTGTTGCAGATATTTTGTATACGTTATGCATTCGTTGGGTATTCGTCTGATACATTTTGTATTAGTAAGTGATGCGCTATCAATAGGTTAGACATGCGTATCTGTATATGTTCACTTTTCCGATCCGATGAAAAGTTGGACGTATTTGGACTCTGACAAATTTTCATATGCGCCGGCGTACGTTTCTGTCATACGGATATGTGTGACAGGACCTTAAAGAAGAAATGTCATCTTAAAACCCACATACGCAGCTTTCACAAACATTTTGACATTCAGCAATGTTTTCTTCTTTGGGATTTGTTCTGAGGTAAGAACAGAATCTACGAGCACATTTTAGTGTTAGTATATATAGTATTTAGATTACAATAATATTTTTAAAACACTTCACAACAGTGAACTATATATATATATATATATATATATATATATATATATATATATATATATATATATATATAATATATAATATAATGGCTCTCATGTATCTTTTTTTGTGTTAGTCTATATCCACTACTTACTTTACTAAATGTAACTTGGCGTTCAATTAAGTTATTTTAACACCTGGAGTCCGGGGCTCCACCCACTTTAGACTTTCGTTTGGGCATTCTTGGCTAAATTCTCTCAACTTTTCTTTTCAATGTTTCTGTGTGCACACGACCCTGTAGTCTCCTGCCCTTTTGTGGCCATTGACGTTTACTTACACTAAATAGGATCTACTGGCACGCGCTTTTCAATTTACGAGGACAAAAGGATTCATCATTATAAGAACACAGGCACAAAACAATTATGCTGTTTAAGAACATCTGACTTAGAAAGAACTTGGGAAGATCTTGGTAAATGAATGTCCATACTACAACATTCACACTGCAGGCCATCAATCTTATTTCCTCTCTGAGTTGAGTTTTCTTTGCTGCACATCCACATCCACAGGAATGGGATCGTTTGTGGGCATGTCTTTGTGCCATGTGTGTTGGAACAACATCATGGCATGTGGCCTTAAGTTGTATTTGTTTTCACACAATGACTCGGTGTCACTTCTGTTTGTGCAGATTTACTTCTTTGTGATCTGAAGCGCTGTTATATCAGCTGTACAAACTCATAAAGACAACTGAGAGCATGCGCAGTGCCTGCTGAGGTTAAAGTTATTCTGTGAACGGTGTCAAACTCAAGTGTTTCTCCGACTCTTTCAGGAAACTGGAAAAAGTTCACAATAACTACATGGACGAGAAAGACAGAGTAATCACGAACATTTATAATGAATCCAAAGAGAGGGCCAGGTGAGGGCACTCCTTTTTAAAGTAACTTGCGTTTGTCTTCTGCTTGATGGCACATTTGGGAGATAGATGTGTTGATTCTTTGTGTGTGAAGGTGTCTTCTGTTCTGTGTCTCAGAGTCAACGGTTTTAAGAAACAGACTGAAATCCTGCGACAGAAACACGCCGAGTTTCTGGAGAAATACAAAATCCGAAAAGATGGAGATGACAAGTAGGAGAGTCTCCAGCCGTGGTTTCTGATGATGACGGAGTTTGCACTGCCAGCAGGTTGGAGACAGCAGGAAACTGGATGTGGTACTTCTTTTAGGATTAAAACATTTTTTTGTCCGTGTTTGTCCTCAGTTGGGATGCTGAGGACTTGAAGACACACAAAAGATGGGTGGGATGTTGGAGAGTTTTATCTGGTCATACAGGTGTTTTCTTCCTGACCAAGCTGCACATCAGACTGGACCGACCTGTTGAACCATTTATACTTACTGTAGGATATTTGAAGTGATGTGACGGTCAAAAGGAGCAAACGAACCAGTCACAAAGACTTATTTAAATCTGGGAAATGTTTAAGGTTTAGCATTTACGACAATGCTTTTGCAGTTAATTTGATAACTAACATTAAATGCATAAATACAAAAATACCTTTCAAGAACACTGGCACCGTACAGAACAGCTCCTCACTCGCCATATTCCTGAAAAGAATAAGAGACATCTTCCGGCAGGTACACGTCCACCCGGCCTGGTCCCCAATCTTCTTCTTCTGTTGAGTTTTATGGCTGGACTTCCCTTGGCCAATCAGGTTCTGCCATTGCCATGGCATATATAAAACAATGCAAGACAGAAATGTCCCTAAACAGGCTGGTCTCCTAAAAATGACGTTGCCATACAACCAACCTGCATTGTCATTTACGTTTTGAGGGAAATGTATTTTCTCCCGGATTACGTTTGTTTTGGATGCATCAACAAATACGTTGAGTAATCAAAGTCCACGGAAGTCCGCATATAGAGGAGTTTGGACTTGGTGGGCGGGGTCGGTCAAACAAACATGGGACTTTCACCCAGGAGACCGGTGTTCGTGTCTCGTGTGAACCCAAAGGTCAACGATGAGCCAAAGCTAAATCATGATCTTTTACTACACCTGACCAAGTGGCTTTGTTTTAAATTACAATGTTAACCACGTGTTTAAAACTGAAACTGTAACCTGGGAGAAAAATAGTTCCTCTCGTAATTGAGAGTTGCAGTTTAGTTATTTGGGAACATCATTTTGTAGGAGAAAGAACTCGATGTAGTGTGTGAAGAGTGGAAATCACTAAAAGACCCAGAAATGTACCAGAAACTGTGTGAAAGAGGCTTAACTGTAATGCCAATATATTTATTGCTGAAAGTGAGTCGTATTGATGAAAATCATATATTGTGTTGCACAAGAGGATGTGTCCTCTCAGGTTTGATGAGATGATTGAGGAGAATGAAGAATAACACGTGCAAAGTCAAACGTTTCATCAATAATGGTTTTGTCAGGCACGTGGTCAAAACGTGCTGAATGCCCGTTTACTTTCCACAGTTTTGGATCGTAATCCTCGCTGTCAAACTCCTGATTATTCCCTCTGCTGAGCCTGTGTGTTACTGTAGAGATGCAACACCGTGCATATGTAAAGGTCTTCATCTATTAGAAATGGAGTCAGAGAAGAAGATCAATATTATGACTTGAAAAGAGTGCCACTGAGTCATTTACATATAGTCAAACTATTGTATTTATAATGAGACAATGACAATGTTCACATGGAAAGGAAAGATGTTCAATATTTACCACTTTGCCTCTGAGTTTTTAGATATTTTTGTTGTTTTTCAGTTTTTGACTGCCTTACCTATTCCCTGAAGGGATGTCAGAGGGAAATTATTAAAAGATCATCTTTTTCTCATCAATCATTACTTCCCCCTGTTTGTTTCGTCCCTTATTCACGTATCTCTTGGTTCTGGTTTTGTAATACAGAACAGACTACTGACACTTTGTATATTTTTCTTATTTCCTACCAATAAATTCAAGATTATTTTTGAAAAAGGGACCCTTTTAAAGGTTAATAATCATGTTGGCGATATCTTTCTACAGCGAAATTAATTTCCACTGATGGGCAGGGTTTACTCAGACATCCAGATGTAGACAGCCTTTCAATGAGCAACCACACAGGAGAGTCACAACTGTTATAATTAGATAATTATTGATCTGCCCTGCTTTATAATTCACAAGTTTATTTTCCATTATCTCAGTGGAAGTGAATTTTAACTGCTTTTTTTTTTTTTTAAACCTTTGAATTTCACTTACAGTACACAGCGTGCTTATTTGCATAGTTCATTTTAACATATCAATTCATAAAAACATCCGGGGTGCACAACATGTTTACTAATGGAAAAGATCACGCAAAAAAGGGTTTGTTGTTGTTCTTTTAAAGAATAGTATGAAATCCCTGAAGTATTTGTGAATTGTGTTTTAAGAAGGGATGTTGCATTTTTCCTCCTATGTTCTTGTCACCAGCGGCTCCTGTCCTGAGACTTCAGCTGGAGATAACAGACCCCTGCATAGTTTACAGACACCCTCACCCTCATGTGGCGTGTGAGTGCCCTGTCATAACCCAAACACACTATAATTACTGAGATTCTGGTGTCTGCATGCCTTCACACACACTACACAGGAAAACCAGCTATGAAGACTAGTTTAAAGGGACAATTCACCCCAAAATAGTAGTGCTATTTATCAGTCTGGATAGTTTTGGTGTGAGTTGTGGAGTGTTGAATATATCGGCTGCAGAGATGTCTGCCTTTCCCCCAATAAAATGGATCTAGACGGCACTCTGTTGACCTCAAAGTACTAAAAAAATTATCTGCAGACCTTGTAAGCAGTATCATGCAGGCACTATTTAGCTTCTATCAAAATACAACCCGCCAACATCTTGCACTGTCTCAATCACGAGACTCTCGTCCTTGAGTAGATGCACGCTTCCTTCTGCGTGGTGATACGGTTGACAGGTGTAGTTCGGTAGAAAGAAAATAGTTCCTACGTGAAACTGCTCACAACAAGGTGTCTGGATTATCTTGAGTAACCAGGTCATGATTTCTGAAAAGACACATTGCTGTTGAGATTTCAAACTTAAGTGTTTTGGCTCTTTGAGCATCACAAGCCGAGTGCCATCCAGTTCCATTATAATAGTGAAGACATCTCTGTGGCCGATATCTCCAACACTCGGCAACTCACACCAAAACAATCTAGATTGATAAAAAGCCATACAGGTAAGAGGAAACATATTACATTTTGATTTTGAGGGAGACCTGTAAAGTGTGTCGGATCATGCTCTGAAATAATATTCTGTTTGTCATGCCCTCTGATTTGTTCTTTTGAAAACAATAGATAATGATTTGGAGTGTAAAGATAAATCATTAACAGAAAGGCTTTTACACCCATACGCCTTATTTGATGTGATTCTGTCCGTACACAAACATTTTAGATGATTTTAGTAAAAACAACAGAGTTAATATTTTTCATATTTTATAATTACCATTTGACATGGACCTGTCCAGAAGGAAATTATTTAATATTAGGTTAATTTATTATTATATATTTATATTTATCATGAATAGTACTATGTTGCCAAATTATAATAGCCAACATCAACTTTATTTTGTCACTGGGGGGCAATTGTATTTCTGTGAATTAATTTATTGATTAGTAATCCCAAATTGTTTCCGATATTTAAGAATCAATAAGCACATGCCAACTAAAACCCCACATTTGGAGAAATAAAACCGAGGACATGACCTCAGTGTCCTTAGTGGGAAATACAGCCCTGTTCCCCACTTGCAAGGGGCCCCTGGAGGCCCCCTGACCCCCCACTTTGGGACCAGTAGAGACGCTGCACCTGTATCCAGTGCGCCTGTCCCGTTTAGAAAAAGTTGGCAGTGCAATGGTTACGCTGCGTGCGTCTCAAGGGCAAAGGAAACGAGGAAAGCGATCACAACAACTAATGAAGACTCGGACCTCTCTGTCTGTCTGCGGACTACCCTGCTGCTCCACCGGCTCTGTGTTAGCTGTGCTGCTAAGTCAGTGGAGGATGATATTCCTGTCATTTATAACAGGATAGAAAAAAAATGGGAAGATGCGCCTGGAGGGGCAACGTCATATTTTCAGTGGGAGCGACAGTGTGGGGAGACTGTGACCGAGCCGGAGAGCGGAATATGCTGCACAGTCCAGCTCTGTACGTCGGGCTAAAGCGTCGGATCTTTACCGGATAAACGTCCTATAGCTGGATGATGTGATTTCTTTTCCAGCCACACAGAGGATTTTATGATCGCACCACGTTTCAGCGGGAATCTGGATGATCCTCAAATCACGCCACCCCGGACCCCCACACCGGTTCCATGGGATCAGCACCAAATGGACTGACCTAAAACAAATAAAGGGAGGCATCAGTCAAAGTTTAAAAGTCTCATTTTAAAAAAATCTGGATTTTAAGGTTATTGTACCACGATTTGATAGGCCTATTAAATTATTACTTGAGAGTGTTACATTTTCTGTCTGTATTTTAATATTAGTGGAGGGAGGTGTAGGCCTATTCCAGCCCACTCCAGTGGCTGACTAATTGAAATAAAATAACAAACTATTATTAGACTTTAGGGAACTGACTTATGCTATAGTTTAGACGGTCATATAGTCTCAAATGCAACAAGATAAGGTTATTATTTAAAAACTGAGGATGCAACCCGTGGTGTCTTTTCAAGGAAGGGAGTCTGGAGAATGAAAACGGGATTTCTGCGTTTTTAATCGGACACAGAGGCGAAGGAAGGAGACGGCCGGACAAGCCACCTGCTTTTTTCTTTTTTTTGGATTGGTCCAAAACATATTTTTGCGTGCCCCTTGGACTCCTGCACAATGGGGATTATGCTTCAAGTTATTCTAGGAATGTTTCAATTCCTGCTGCTCACCAGAATACCGACGTCCCATGCCAAGGTATGTATAGGCTATATTTGACCCGAACTGACTGCACGTGTGAGGTGGTCAGCCTGCCATCAGCTATTAGCGTGTGCGATTTATTTTTAAGTAGGCTAATATCCCAATTGGTCTGGTCTGGTGACTTTTAGCTTTGTGGAAGATATCCCCGAGGTCAATGACACCTGTCACTATAATATTGATTATGCTGTAATGACTAGGGACATTATGGTATTTATTATCTCCTCTATCATAATTCAATGCCACCATCTAGTGAGACACCGTTACTTAGAGGTTATAGCTGTAATAAATAATTTACCAAAGCTTCGTTGATCAGCGATAAACCATTCAAATTAACTTTTGGGTTGCCAGGTTGTGGGGGGGGAAATCCTCCTCCAGCATGGCACTTTGTCTTTTTTAGCTAGCTTCAGGAAGGCATTGCATCTGGAGAGGAAACCAATCATTAACATACTGTAATGTTAATTTATGGATTAGTTAGTAGATTAAAGGAATTGTTCGATTTATTCGTTTATTTGGCGTTCTTACCGGAAGTTTAATGAGAGTATAGCCTACCATAATGGTTAGCATTAGTTTAACATAACGACTGGAAACAGGGGGAAACAGCTAGCATGGTCTGTCCAAAGGTAACACAATTTGACCAGACTACCCCCAGCACCTCTAAATGTCCCAAATTAACATATTTAATCTCGTTTAAATTTACAAAAAACGTATAAAAACGATGTATTTTTTGGCTCATTGCCTCTGACCAGTAACGTCAATTGGGTGCCTAGCAACTGGTTGGACCAAGAAATAGATTTATAGGCTTATACAATGGGGAATTGTCGTTTTCACACTTTTATACACGTTTTATTTTTAAAATATTGAAACAATATATATCATGTGTTAATTAGCGAGCTTTAGAGGTGCTGTCATGCGGATCTTTTAACAGTTGTACATATCCAGGCTAGCTGTTTCCAGTCTTTACGCTAAGCTAAGCTGCTAGCTGTGGCTCCATATTCAACGTTACTGAAGACTCATGAGAGTGGTGTCGATCTTCTGTGGGTAAGAAAGCTAAATAGCGTTACTTCCCAAAATCTCGAACTATTCCTTTAAGTTATTACCATTAACCACAAGTAATTACACTTGAGGGCTCTTGATTTACTAAAGAGCTAGCTAAAAAAGATCAAATACGTGTGAACCTGGCAACCCAAAAGAAGCAAATTCCCATCAGAGAAGCTGGAACCAGAAAATTATTGATATTTTTGCTGATAAATTATTAGGAACGATTTTTCAAAAATCTAATTTGTTTGCAATTAATTTTCTAAAAATGTCACTACTCTAATTATTTCAGCTCTAAAGACATTCATTATATATATACTTGATAAATGGCACCTCATTGACAGTACTGTATATCTTTATCGACAAGTTTTGCTTTGTGTGATTCAAAAAGAGGGCTATTATCATTAATAAATGTTCATATTAACTTTTCCACACACACAGCAGCAGGTACACATGGATCAACGTGCATGTGCTTGTTCTTTATTTATGTCTGGAGGGTTGTATCAGGGACAGGCAGTGCTATGCAGTGGTGAGGGATCCAGCCCTGACTGTGCTGCTGTATGTTTTATGATGCATCATCGTAGACGCTACATGACACACAGCAGCGTGACTCTTCACCTGCTCACAGCCTCTGTCTCTCACCCGAGACTCTCTGCTTTCTTGTTGTCTGGTTTTATGAAAGATTATTTGGGAAAGGGGGTCATCATTTTGCCTCCTGTAATGATGTAGCACAGTGTGGGGCGCATGGCATGTAGCTGTATGACACACACACACACTATGCCCATATGCACAGTACTCTGGGAGTGGCTTTTAGATGTGTTGGACAATAGACAGACAGCCAAATCAGTGCAGATGACACTAGGCTGGCACTCGTGTGTGTGTGTGTGTGTGTGTGTGTGTGTGTGTGTGTGTGTGTGTGTGTGGTGTGTGGGTGTGTGTGTGTGGCTGCCAAAAATCTTATCCTCGTCCCATAGACTAATACAGAAAAGACACACTTACTTAAACTCACATCCTACCAGTCACAAAATGGCCTCAGTCCCAGCTTAACTCAGAATCAATGTGGGCGCCAAACCTGTGTGTGTGTGTGTGTGTGTGTGTGTGTGTGTGTGTGTGTGTGTGTGTGTGTGTGTGTGTGTGTGTGTGTGTGTGTGTGTGTGTGTGTATGTGTGGGTAGAAGGGGGTGGAGCAGTTAAAGGGGGGCAACTGGACAAAGTCTACATTCCCTTACAAGTGGCCTTGGTCTTCACACACACATAGGTCCAATAACAGCAGTGTGTGTTCGTATTTTAGAGAGCTATAAAACTAATTTTCTCTTTTTGTGTGTTCTTTCAGTAGCGTAAGAAGTATTTAGATTCTTTACTTGTGTAAAATTACAACGCCATTACAAAAATTGCTGCATTCAAAATCCTACCTAAGTAAAAGTACAGAAGTATCATCAGCTAAATGGTTCCCAATCTGGAGGTCGAGCCTCTTCAAAAGATCACTAGATAAATCTGAGGGGTCATGAGATGATTAATGGGAGTTCTGCTACACAAATCTGTTTTCTATTTTTGGACTTTTCTCAAATCTTTCCTGTTATTTGCAAAACTAGGGTCTCAAACTGTTATTTAATTAAACTGTTTTTGTAAAGGGTCACAAGCAAAACAAGTTGGGAACCACCGGTTTTATATTTAACTATAACGTTTGCTTTCTTTCAAAAACCTTTATTGGAAGCATTTGTTTATAAATCTTTATATATCATTAATACAAAATAGGGAACTGCTTTATTTTTTACACTATTTACCAAACGTGACCTAAAACAAAAGAAAAAGGTTCAAAATTGATCTTTGGGGGGGTTTTTCCCTCCCAGAGGTGACTATAGGAAACTGTAGGTGAGTGTAAACTGCATGTGGCAACATGAAAGTATAATAAAGTAGCGAATTATATATTGGATTAATATTACTCTCAGAACAAATCATCCGTACTATAAAAGCTGCAGTAGGTCGCCTCCCTTCAGCTTATTTTATAAAATAGTAATAGGCATCTTTCTCATCAACTCCCAGCTACACACTGACTATCCAGTGGCAGATACTCTCACTATCTTCCGCTGCGGGGCTACTGAAAGTCTTTCAATCGCCATTATCAGGAGGTAGACTACTTGAGAGCAAAGGTAGCTGGTACAACTCGTTCAAAAATCGAGCAGCTCCCTCCCTCAGACACTCATGTTGTTGAAAATACGGTTGGATCTTGGTTGTGAACGTACATATTTTCAGTTACGTGCTCAAATGACCAAAGGAGGCAGTTTATTTAGTTGTCGTACTACTGTAGGCCTGCTGTTACCCGACTACATGTGTATCTCTGTATCAAAGTTCAGAGTTTAGACTTTCTTCCTGTCGTGTACCACCATGCATTATTGAGCCTGTCAGATCATCAGATGCCGGGTGTGAACTTGGTGTTCATTAACAGGAAACACTTTGATCTGTTGATATGCACCAGCAGCCTTTTTACAACAATGTCAAACAGGAGTTTGTAGGCAATAGCTCAATGGTTAGATTACTGTTATATAATGGTTGGTTCAGAAAACAAATCTTGATAGTTGATCAATTGACAGCAGATATATTTTATTATATATATACCTAAGGGAGACATGGGGGTGGGCGACTGTAGTAACTCAAATTCAGCCAGTACAAACCCCAGTGCCAGAGGTCACAGCGGGCTGGTTGCCTGCAGCAGCGCTGGGTTTAACCTGTGTAACGGCAGCAGCAGAAAGTTTGCTGATCCTACGAGGAGTCAGGCGGTCCGGGATCAGACCCCCTCCTGGCGAAGTAGTGTCCTTGTGGCGGGGAGTGAGGCAGAGGGACTCCAGCAAGCAAATTCTCGACTCATTTATGGTCTGATAAAATTCAGTGCCCCATATTGCTATTTTCCAAGCAACTACTAGCTGTCATTGGGACCCTAAATGAAAAAGCTTAGCAAAGGTATTTATCTTTTTTCCAGTCAAATGTATTTTAAGTGTTGAAAATGATTGTTTTTCTTTGATGATGACCTACCAAAGTACTTATTTACCCACCTTTTGACGGACTACTATATATCTTTTTTTTCGCAATGTTTTACTGAACAAATATTAAACCTACTAGTCATGGCTCCAAAGTGCAACATTGAATGCTCTCTAACAGGTCAACTTGACCAAGAAGCTCTAAACTTCATCTTAACATCAGTTCATTACTTTTATTTCTCCCTCCAGCTCGCTCACTGGCGGCCGGCAGACTCCCCAAAATCCAGGGAAGGTCGAGAAGGTATGCTTCCTGTTTCTATAAAACACCCTGCACTACTTCATGGAGCTGATAGAGAGAAAGAAATAATGGATGTATTGATTTCTCTCCACCAGTGCGGCGGTGGTTGGAGGTTTATTCGCGGAGCGGCTGTGAGCCTCGGGACACTCTTGTGGAGGTTTGGCGGGAGTTGCCTGGGGAGACGCACCATCTCTTTGTCCCTTCCTGTGTGTCGGTGAGGCGATGCGGTGGCTGCTGTGCTGACGAGGCTCTGGAGTGTGTTCCCTCCCTCACACACACACTCACCATGGAGGTATACACACACTCACATTACATCCCTGCCTGCTCCAGTGTAGATGATTAATGTTGGAAGCAGCAAGATGATTTTTGAATATTTTCTGATCTGTGTGCAGTTGATGAGAACCTCCTTCATGAAACATGAGCTCATTGAGCTACCGTTTGTCGAACACAGTCAGTGTGAGTGCAGGTAATAAAACATACTCACAGATGCATGGAATACCTGTTGTTTATTGACCTCCCTGCACCTTTATACTGACACCGTCTGTTTTATCTGCATGCAGATTAAAAGAACAATTCCAGCCAACACCTACAACAAGGTAACATATTTTGTTTTTCAGTTCCCTCCCCTTTCTCTTCTCTACTTACCATTTTAATGTCTTCTTGTCTGTTCCTGTTTAATTGTGTGTGAGTGAGCTGTTGTTGTGAAATGTCATGTTCCATCATCTCTAATGAATTTATAAAACCCTGTCTGTGAATCCATGTCCACTAATGATGCTCTGATTCTTCTGCTGATGTTATTGATGAGGAGGAGGTAGAGGAGGCATTCAGTCAAAAACTGCTCTGATGAAACCCAGTTAAGTGGCTTAATAGTGTTGAAAAGAAGTTACTTGTTCTCATATTCATTATCCGAGGACAGAGGGATTCAATCGTTTTCAAACACTTTGTCATTCCTTTGCTGAGACATATCAGGCCAACATCCCCTCTTAGATGCAATAAACAACCAAATATACATCATCAATGTCACGTCAATTCTGTACATAAAACATGTCAACGTTTGCTTTCCTGGTTTAATTCTGAATAAACATGGTGAAGAATCAACTAGTAGGGTTAAGTGTCATCTCAAAGAGCTTTACAGGCCCACAAGTTTGCACAGAAGTCAGTTAACGGGTAATTCTCATAGAATTGCAGCTTCAGTATATAACAGCATTGGGATCACACTCACAATGGGGATTATGTTTGAATGAATTAATGACTAATCACCTACAGGTTACTGTATGAACGTGCATAGGCAAAAGAGAAAAACTAACACAGAATAGGCACCAAAAAAAAAAAATTAAAGTCAGTCAGCATGTCTGTTAAAACCCACCTGAGTGATGAAGCAACCCTGAAAGGTAATATTGTTATTTTCCAGTAAAAGCTTTATAGATTAAAAAGATACCAGTGAGTACCCAACCCTATCATATAACAAACCATGATGGCTACCATCGCCGGTAATAAATCTCAAGGCGGAGAGATAAGCAAGTATGAAGCTTTTGCAGGTTTTAGAGCTTCAGTTTTGTTTTCAACATACATACATACTAAAAGTAAAGAGACCTTCCTCGTTCAGGCGGTACACACACTCAGGTTTTGTCGAGGTTGAGCCGGCACTGACAGCTGTACACTGTGAAAGGAACATTTCTGTTGGATCCCTGATGTTTGTTTGTGTACCTCATACTGGCAGGTCCAACCGCACAATCATATGATTGCATCTTTAATGTTTACGTCTTCCTACTTCCTGTTAGGATGCGGACATAAATAAAGGATTCCAATGTATGTGTGTATACAATTTTTTCTTTACCCTGTTCAGGTTTCATGTGTCTACGTGACTGTGTTTGCCAAATCTAGGCATCTACATTCTCTATGTGTTACTATAAATGTGTGTGAAAGTTTTCACACAAGTCTTTGTGTGTGTGAGAATATTTAATTCTGTGTGTGTGTGTGTGTGTGTGTGTGTGTGCGGCCCCTCAGTAAATTAGCATCTGTGTGACTCTTCCCTTGGGACGACCCGCATCCTGTTGTCACCATAGCAATGATTTTATCTCCCCTGCCATGTGCTCTCTCACAGACTGAGGGAGCAGAGTCACGCATCCATGATAGTACATTAGAGCTCCAAAGACAACAGCAGCAGCAGCAGCAGCACACTCAGTTCACATTGTCAGAGCTAAGCTGGTAAACACTGACTGTCCCCATGATTTGATAAAGTTTGATATTATTTATAGCAGATGAAATTAAAAAGACACAGATTTAAATCAGGAAAGCCAAAAACCAAATCAGGTGAGGGCACCAGCATACATCAAAGTAAAACAGATTGTGCTCAATAAAGACTCAAAGCAACGAGGAGGATAGGGATATGGACAGGGCTCGATAAACTACAGGCAAGGTGGAAATGGCCCAATAATGTTGTTAAATTGTCATTATTGATAAATCTGCCGATTTCTTTCTAGATTAATCGATTGGTCTATAAAATGTCAGAAAACTGAAAAAATGTCCATACACGTGCAAGGTGATGTCTTTAAATGTATTGTTTTGTCACTCCAAAACCCAAAGATATTCACTTTAATGTTATATAAAACAGAGCCAGTTGTCATTATGCAGCAGAATGGCTCCATTCAGACTTGTTATTATGTTATATGTTATTGTTATATATTATTTATTATACCATTGGATCATTTTTGCTGGCCCATTTGCTGTTTTATTTTTATAACCTTAATGTTTGTATTAGGGCATTACTTGCTATGCATTTTGTGAAAATAGCATTTGTAGATGAAATACATGGGGGCTGGGTGTGTGTACAAATACCAATTCTAAAAATTTTTGATACCTTCCTTTGAGGAATATAAACTTGTTTTTCTACAAAATCCTTTTATTGTTAGACAACAGAGCCCAAACTGATCAAAGGTTAAAAGCTGAACTAACATTGGCAAAAAGATGATTTAACTGTCTGATCAAAGAATAAGTAAATAAATACAAATCTTAGCAAACATTTAACTAGAACACGCAGCACATTGAGTTCATCAGGACATATTCAATATATCCACTCAACAGGAGCAGGCAGACTGATTGTAGTTCATTACTATTTTTTAATTCCAACAGGTGTCAAAACAAATCCAACTCCTGACCATTTAATGTGTGTAACATTTTGTTTGTCTGATATTTCCAGGCCCGATCTGAAGCCAACAAGAACAGACAAGAAAAAGGAGAGAGGAAAGTCCAGACAGAAGACAAGTGGAGTTATCAGAGCTGCGTAAGTTGAACATTTAGTACACACATTGATTTTTATCTCAGTTACAAGCCTTAAGTTAAGTTGTTACTTCAGTTAGTCAGTATTTTCCAGATACCGTCAGCCACAGTGTGAATGTTTGGATTAGAACAGAAACTAGGTTATCTGGTCTACAGTATTACTGAAGGACAATTTGTTTTACAGCCATAGCAGTCAAGGTCTTACACACACGCACACGCACACGCACACAGCACACACACACACAGCCTACATATAGGACTTGGACTTGTAAGCTTCATAATAACAACACAGTATATAACAACTATTCAGTCATATTTAATATTCACTGTGATCCGTTACATATTATAGTTCACAACTCTGTTAAGAAGGTCAGTTAGAAACATTCAAGGACAAGTGAGTTTGGGTGTGTGTGTCTTTCTGCCACATGCCGCATGATTCCCATAATTCAGTCCCGAGCAGTGACGGAGTTTGCTCTCTTTTTTCATCTGCTTCCCCTTCACTTTGCTGTCAGTCATTTCCGGCCTCCGGGGGGGCCAGAGATAACTCGATTTGGGTGTGATGTCTCTCAGCACCCATCCATCACTCAGGACCGGCTTTATTCAGAGTCTGGCGGGGGTGAAATCTGTGTAATTTGCTTCCAAATGCCACCTCCTCTGTCCATGCCAGCGGCAGGCGTGGTCATCGGGGTCTGAACAAAGATGGCCCCTCTCTGCCTCATTAAGTAACTTCATTAAAGCCGCCAGCCTCCCGGGAAGACTGAGGCAGAACCAGCTCCAGTTAATGGACCAACTGACGCAGGACACTTTCTCAGACTCGGAGAAAGTACAGAGCGTATAGAGGGGAAACTAAAGTGACTATAGCCATGGCAACGGGCAGAAACAGCAGAAAGAGCAGAAAGTTTGTCCGCAGCAAAGGAAACAGTATCCCACATTAGTCACACATCTCCCACACACTACATTGTTTGTTTCAGTCTGGCACTGCATGTTTAAACAAACCTTGCGCTTCATATTTAGCCATGATAGCGACAGGGTGTGGGATCTATAGCAAAATCTTTTACACCCCGTATTGATCCCATAGCGTGGCTGTCAGTCTGCCGGTGTTTCGGTCGAAATTGAAACATCTCAGCAACTATTGGAGGGATTGTCAGACATTCATGGTTCCCTCAGGATGAAGCCTACAGACTTAGATGATGGACTGCATTTTAAATGAACTGCATTTTATATGCCTCTTTTCTAGTCTTCCGACCACTCAAAGCGCTTCACAACACATGCCAACATTCACCCATTCACACACACATTCATACATTGATGGCAGAGGCTGCCATGCGAGGTGCCAACCTGCCTATCAGGAGCAGTTAGGCGTTCAATGTCTTGCTCAAAGACAATTCAACACTTTTTCTGGAAGAGCCGAACCAGCAACTTTCCGAGTAATAAGACGACCGCTTTACCTCCTGAGACATGCTGACCCCTGACCTTTGCTGTAGTGCCACCATAAAGTGGACATTTGTGTTTTTTTAAATTAAGTGTATTAATAATTATTGGATGGATTATCATGAAATTTGGTTCAGACATTCATGTCCCACTTAACCCTTAATTTTTCATCTTGCTCTTCCATTAGTTACACTAATAACATTCCTATTAACCTCTGCTGTACTTTGTGTTTAGGGTTTAATTATCTCCAGGTGTAAGTAAGGCTTTGACGAGTGTGTGTGTGTGTGTGTGTGTGTGTGTGTGTGTGTGTGTGTGTGTGTGTGTGTGTGTGTGTGTGTGTGTGTGTGTGTGTGTGTGTGAGAGTGTGTGAGTGAAATACTACTGGACCAATCAGCCAAATATGTTTTGTGATAATTTATTACTGTACGTACGCTCAGGGACCTCTCGTGGTTGCGATATTCACAATTTTTTGACAACCTGTTTTATTGACTCTTTGTACCATCATTTACTGCTGACTCCTCTTAACCGGCCGATAGGGGCCGGAAGTGATCAACAACCGCTGTAGCAGTAGCAAAAAAGCATTTCCAGCTATCATCTGGGCTAAAAACAAGCTAAAAACAAGCTTTATGTAGTCTGCTGCAGGCCACATTCTGTCCTGTGTCGTTGTCACATTTTGAACCCGGAGCATCTGCAGAATAATTCCATTTCCAATATATCACGATCCACTAAAGTTAGGCAGAATACGAGATGAATGAATCCCAGTTTTGGTTATCTTCGCCATCTTGACTGTAAGGGAGGTGGGAGGAACAATTGAGTGAGATATGTTAGCAATGTCATTGTGAGCTTGTTAGCATGTTAACTTTAGCATTTAGCTCAAAGCATTGCTGTGCAGCCTGGCAGAGCCGCTTGCATGGCTGTAGACTCTTGTTAATGAATACATTCTGGAGCTAACCACACTGTCCTTACACCCCTTTTCCTTTCATCCAGGACCAATGCCCCGCCAAATCTTCCTCCCCCATCCTCTCCTCCTTCTTCACCCCCGCCCATCAGCTTCTCTCCCTCTCCGTCGCCATCTCCGAGGCCTCGTTGTCGCCCCTGCAGAGGGAGGAAGTGGGTGCTGGATGTGACGTCTTGTCAGTGCCGCTGCGCCATCACAGCTGAGAGCTGCAGCCGGAAAGACAGGAAGCTCAACCCTCACCGCTGCAGGTCAGTCCACACGCAGCCAAAACATAAATCTGTTACTTGAACTTTGTGTTTGTTTGTTTTTAACAACATGTAACTAAAACACAACAATACATAGACAGTGTTCTAGAGTATTGAAAATAGAGCTCCAGAAATAAACTATTTAGAAATCTACATTAGGGAAGCACCTTGCGCTGCATCAGGCTGTTTCTGGTACAAATTGAAGCTGTATGTTCTCGCTCCAGAGTATCCTGCTATTCTTCTGTTACAGCCAACCCACTATCCATTTCATACACAGATTTGAAAACGTCCAATTAGAAGTTCTGCAAGCGGACAATCGATCAGTTGCTTCAGCTTTTGATGCAGTGAGAACCTTTGTTGGGAGCGGCTGTAACTCACGTGGTAGCGCTTTGATTACACATGTCGAAGTGTCCTTAAACAAGACACTGAACACCAAATTAGTGGGCATATTTGATGGAAAAATTTAAATTTAAGTTGTTATTCTTTATTGTTCCAGGTGTGATGCCATGAGGACTTGATGTGTCTACTCAAATTTCATTTCACCTCCTTCTTTCCACCAACCCCTGTTGATTCATCACCCACTCTCAGCATCAGTGCCACGGAGCATACAGACGCTTGGACATCCAATAACCTCGGACTGAAGGAAATATTTGCGAAAGCACACACAAGAACCTGTACTAGCGCTCTGAGTAATATAGATCTACTAGTGTGCGTATGTGCAGCCAAACATCTTCCCACCTCCTCTGCTTCTGTGGCAAAGCTTCTCTCAGTCCACATGCATGTAGAGACATGCAGTCACAAACCACATCCCATGAGTGGAGGGATGAAGTGGCAGCTTAATGGCGTGGATTTCAAACAAATTCTTTCTTGGTGGACACAATCACACAAGCTCCTGCTCTGCTGTGGTTTGGAGGTTCTTTAGGTCTGCAGTTGAACTTTAAGAGAGCAGTGGAAACACAAACAATGGATATAAAGTGGATGGCACACATGTCGACGTGTTTGCCGGAAAACCTCGCATGGAGACGGATTCCTGGGTGAAGTCAAGCCAATTTTTGAAAAGAAAGGCGACAGATTTTAGATGGACACGTCCACACTCAGACATACCAGAAGGACACAGGACATGCACATGAACTGGCACCCCAGTGTGCGTGGACCTATAGTTGAGCTGAATGCTGGGCTGGAGAGTATCTGTGTGGTCTCCCCACTGAAAGACCCAGATGGGATATCCCTGCAGCCGTTCTCTCTCATTCAAAGTGTATGACCACGGGCTGGCTCTCCAAGCCGCTTTCCGGCATTTGTTTAATTTGGGCCTTTTGTCTCCATCTTCCCTCGGCTCCCCGATTGAAAGCAGCCGCTTTGCCTCTCTTTTAGGCAGTGAGGAGAATGACAATAATGAGGCCTGGCGGCTGTCCACTGCTTCACACACACAGACATTCACACTTATAATACCAGGAACACAGACGACACTGCAAATGCAGACACACACAATCTCACTCACTCTGTGCTATAGCAGGCACACACACATTCATATTTACACACACATGCAATGTGAAATAAATGCAGGTAGCCATAAGCATTTGTGTGCAAATATTTGTTTTCATTTGCAATTTACTGCAAAGTCTTCATTTAATAGTTTATTATTTGCCTCTGTTTTATATTTTATTATAATTCTGTCAAGTTGATTGAAAAGATATTCTATATTGCAGAATGTGCGTCTTTGTTTTGTTTGTTCATCTTTAATCCGTCTGCATAAAGAGTCACACTGGGTGGCCGGCTATCTATACACTCAGCATCTAAACCGATACCCAAATGTATTGAATTTAAACAGACACGGCTCAAACGGGCCACAAATGGGAGACTATATAAATTATAATGTGTAATTTAAACAATCGGCTGGGCAGTGTTGTCCACAGCAGCACACAGAAACCAAGCAAATAGCCGTTCCCAGTGCAGTGAAAGCAAAACACGGCTGTTTTTGTTGCATGTTTGAGCCAGGATGGAAAGAGTATTATTCATTTGGAACATAACTTGTTTGTATTCCGACCGAATCTCACGGTTTAACTCCATGTTAGTTCATGACTGCTTGGCCGCTGGGTGGGAACGGATTTGAACTGTGACTGCTTCAGAAAAGACGAGGTCTTGAGCAGCTTGTCAGTCAGTGTGACATTCATTCAGACCCTTTGCTAAATTGTCCAGAGAATATTTTACCAGTGACATCTTATCTCCATGACAAACAGTAGCTTTGAAACTCTATAATTCATGCCCCTACTTTCCCCCAGGATTCATACAATCCTTCTGTTGAAATAGTCCAGAGTCTGAATTATTTGTGACAGCCTTCAGCTAAAGAACTTTGTGTCAGTGGCAGATGTGATAAGCTCTGTATTTATACTCTCCTGAAATGAGATTATTTTTTTCCATGCTCGAGTCCATTGTTCAAAGTTTGTTATTATTGTCAATCAATGCTTCGATCACTACCTCTATATCACAATATATTAATGACCAAGTATTAGAGCATTGTTGTTACTTTCTTTGTGTTATTTCTGACCTCTTTTAATATATTTGTATTTACATTTAGCAATAAACATAGTCTCCAATGTAGAGATGTGGAGCTGCAGCAGATCTATAGTGAATATCACTGGCTTAGAGGAATTTATAGGAGTTTTCTGTGTGCGTCTTAATAATCTGAAGGGAAGTATTTTTCATATTAAGGAGAACTGAACTGGTCCTCTGAGTACAGACCAGACACTGTGTGATAATGTGGAACAGGAGAAGGTTTCCCAAAGAGGTTGTAAACTCAAACTACTGGTGATCTTGAAGTCTTGGCTTTAAATGAGAAGTTTGACATTTTAGAAAATACACATATTTGAGTTATATGAGAAGATTGATACCACTTTCATGTCTGTACAGTCAATATGAAACTTGAGCCAGCAGTCGGTTAGCTTAGCTTAGCATAAAGACTAGAAACAGAGGCAAACAGCTAGCCTGGCTCTGTCCGGGAAAAAATTAAATCCCCATGTAGCAGCAGCAGCTGTTAAATTAACACGTTATTCTATTTTGTTTAATCTGTATGAAAACCAAAGTGTGACCATATCAATTAATAAACTTTAGAGGAGCTTGTAGGCAGATTTTGTTAATTTTAGCTGTTTCCTCTTGTTTCCAGTCTTGTTGCTAAACTAAACTAACCAGCTGCTGGTCCAGTCAGGTTATTTACTGGATAGAGATATGTATCCATTTTCTCATTTAAATCTCAGCAAGAAAAGCTAATAAGCGTATTTCACAAATGTTTAAACTATTCCTTTAAGTAATTCATGCTTTTAGTATATTTTTATTTCCCCCCAATTTTCCAGCCTTCATTTATTGATAACGTTGCATTTTGTGATCAAATGTTTTGGGAAACCTAAGAGTCCCTGAACGTCAGTACAGATTGCACTTCTGTTTAAGATTGCAAAGCACATACTGTACAATAGTCCACTGGGGGAAAAAACTGAAGGAGCAAATGGACTTCACTCATGCAGACGTGTACGACATATCGAAGACATTCCAACTAAAAGAGTTGTGGCGCTGAGATCACTTTTTGAGGGCCTCTGTTGTTACTTGTGACCAAATTTTCTTATTTCATTCTGAACAATAAAAGCAATGATCCCATCAGAAAGCTGTTGCCTCCCATCATATCAACATCACAACTCTTAAAGATCGACAGCTCGGACATATAAAAAGTCCTACTCAAACATCAGTGTGCTTTGTATCTGCACAGTCTGCATTGTACTGTAAAGGTAGCTTTGTTCTAGCCTCCAGTGTCTTAGCCTATAGAGACCCCTTATTAAACTATATAACATTTTATAATCTCTAATATGCCATGACCTTGTGTATGACCTAGTGCATACTTTAGAGATGTATTTGTAACTTCATTTTAGCTATACTAAAAGAATCTCTTCTCTGCGAATACATTGTACTACTGTAGCCTATGTATAAAGAAAACACTCTTTTTTTGCTGCTACACCATTTGTGCCCTATTATGATGTCTTTGTAGAAAACAATGCAGTTTCATGTTGTATTAGTATATAAATGGCAGTTAATCGATTCAATGTCCACATAAAAGTGTATACTGCATTGTCGAATATAATGAAAATGATACCAGAACACAACCGTGATGTTACAGATGTTAATAAAGGAAATGTCTTATTTTTCGTATAAACCTCTCGTTTTCTTCCTGTCACTGTTTATCCACTCTGACGTCCGTCATGCTCTGACCTCGTCTCCCCCATCGCTTTGTTTTAATCTCTCGCTTGACGGTAATGAAAGGTAAACAGACTCTTTTGATTACAGTGACACAGAGAAAGTGTGTGTGTGTGTGTGTGTGTGTGTGTGTGTGTTGTGACGCGGCTGTGTTATGAGACATAATATTGTTCCCTCTCCTCCTCTCGTTTGTACTGCTGAGTCAGAAGCTGGTCACACGTGTGGTGGAGAATTACTAAGTGCATTTACTCAAGTACAGTTATGAAGCATTTACTTTATACTTCTACTCCACTACATTTCAGAGGCAAATATTCTACTTTTTAATTAGTTGAGGGCTAAAGTTACTCGTTACTTTGCAAATAAAGATTTTAGATACAAAACATGTGACCAGTTCCACTTTCATTTGACTTTAACTTACAGCCAGGTGAAACAGGCTCACACATATGATGCATAACACATAATAAAATATATAGTTTAGTCTATTTATGCAATAAACCAGCTCACAAAAAGCAATGTACATCATGTGACAACAGTACATTCAGCCCTTAGCAGCACTCGCAAATTAAATATAATGTATTTTCTTTTGACTAACACTTTATTCATACAATGGGCAATTGTAGAAAAAGAGAACATGACTTCAATAATACTTTTTTTTAAATGTCTATACACACAAAAAAGTAGGCTTACACCAAAATAATAGATTACAAAATATATAATTACATAAAGATTTAAAAAGAGAATTATAATGTCAGCACAGTGTGAAGCATATTTCATGTGTTTTGCTATTCTTCCACTATTTTTCAGCAGTTACTCCAAATTGCTAATTGTGGCCACAATGGCTGCTGCTCAACAAATGTTACAGTTAGTGTTTTTGTGTGAGAGACAGAGTCTGGGAGAGAAGATAGTTTCTGTGTGTATCAGAGCGCTGCTGGCATGGATTATGATGATGATGACTATGATGAAAATTGCTGGTAATATGATGTTCAGCCCTCTTTTGCTCATCTCACATTACAGAGCAGACATTACACCAAATGAAGGGTGATAAGTTAATGACTATGCCTATTTGTAACACTGGCTATAAATTGTTAAGCTTGAAAGGCAGTGTTATTGTATGATAATGATTGATGACATGAATATTAGCAGCAGTTTAATTTGGCCATCATTACCGAGTGTGAAGAAGAGAGGAGCTAAACGCTGCTGCCAACCTATCTGTCTGGAAGGGCATTATGCCAGTACTAAATATAGCTGCAAGATTAGGGCGACAGAGAGGGAGAGAAAAAGAAAAGGACACATTGAGGCATCCATCACGATACAGAAAAGAGGCCTTTACTCTAAAATGTGCTTCAAGCTCTGCGCTTATCAGAACCCCCCAAAAATACATCATCATCATCGTACTAGTGAATAAGAATAAATGCAATGAAAAAAACACTGCTCAGACTTTCAAGTGGCTCTTTCACTATGTCTCTGTATGTTCTTCCACAGTTCATGCATTCATTTGACTTGTGTATTTTCAACCAGTAGCTCGCATGTCTGCTTCCTTCCATCCCTCTGCACCTCTCAGCTTTGCACTTGTATCAGGACTTCCTGTATTTTTCCACCTTGCTTTCTCTGCGTTCAGAGTCGTGTTTTTCTAATAACTCCAGCCACGGTGTCCTCCCTGCTTTTGTAGCAGCAGCTGTGTTGAAGCAGGTACTGGACGCTATCTGGCCTGCAAGTGTGTTTTGTTAGATGTTATCAGCAGCCCTGTGTGCGTGTGCGTGTGCGTGTGCGTATGAGAGAGACAGACAGAGATAAAAGACTAAGAGAGGACGAGAGAGATTGAGTTCAATATGTGCATGCTGTGTTTGCTGGATTCTGTTGAACTGACAGGAAAGTGAGTGTTTTTAACATCTCTTGTGAATACAAAGAACCTTTTTATTTTATTTTACAAAACAAACAAACAGCGTTATCTGCAACAGAAACATGGATCGTCGTCTGTCTCGGTCCACTGAAGGACATCAACCTTGATGAAAGATTTACGTATCTTACATGGAAAACAGTATCTACAAAGTCACTGGGTTGAAATTTTGTGTGAACACCACAGCCGTTATCAGGAAGTTTAATTCCCCTCATTTGTCTTTTTTTTTTAATAAAAACAACCTTCTAATTAACACTAAACACAAAGGAAAGCTGATAGTTTTGCTGGTATTTAGTGATAAACCAAAATGTTGAATAAAGACATATTTTGACCTGATGATGGCGCTAAATGGAAAGTCAGAGGATCATCAGAGTTGTTACCGTTCATTTAGATGTAGTTTAACACATGAATGTAATGCATATAAAACAAAACAGATAGCGATGTTTTTCTTGAGCCTTGAAAAAATCTAATATGCACTTAGAGGATCCATCCATCCTCCCAGCTGGACGTGCCTGGAACACCTCCCTAGGGAGGCGCCCAGAGCCCGGAGTAGGCAATCCACCGGTTTCCTGCTGAGAGCCGATGGCCTCAGATTTAGAGGTGCTGATCCTCATCCCAACCGCTGCACACTCGGCTGCGAACCGATCCAGTGACTGTTGAAGGTCACAGACCGATGATGCCATCAGGACCACATCATCTGCAAAGAGCAGCGATGAGATCCTCAGGTCACCGAACTGCAACCCCTCTCCTCCACGACTACGCCTCGATATCCTATCCATGAAAATCACAGGATTGGTGATAATCGCAGCCCTGGCGGAGGCCAACATTCACTGGAAACGAGTCCGACTTACTGCCGAGTATCCGGACACAACTCTCGCTTTGGGCGTACAGGGATTGGATGGCCCTCAAAAGTGACCCCCTCACCCCATACTCCCGCAGCACCTCCCACAGTATCACCCGGGGGACCCGGTCATACGCCTTCTCCAGATCCACAAAACACATGTAGACCGGATGGGCGTACTCCCAGGCCCCCTCCAGGACCCTTGCAAGAGTAAAGAGTTGGTCTGTTGTTCCATGACCAGGACGGAATCCGCATTGTTCCTCTTCAATCAGAGGTTCGACTACCGGCCTGAACCCTCCTTTCCAGTACCTTGGAGTAGACTTTACCAGGGAGGCCTGAGAAGTAGTGATACCCCTGTAGTTGGCACACACTCTCTGGTCCCCCTTTTTAAATAGGGGAACCACCACCCCGGTCTGCCAACCCCTAGGCACTGTCCCAGACTTCCACGCAATGTTGACGAGGCGTGTCAACCAAGACACCCCCTCAACACCCAAAGCCTTCAGCATTTCTGGACGGATCTCATCAACCCCTGCGGCTTTGCCACTGTGGAGTTGTTTGACTACCTCAGTGACTTTCATCAGGGAAATTGACGATGATCCCCCATCAGCTTCCAGCTCTGCCTCTACCATAGAGGACTGTGTTAGTCGGATTCAGGAGTTCCTCAAAGTGCTCCTTCCACCGGCCGATAACCTTCTCAGTTGAAGTCAGCAGGGTCCCACCCTTGCTGTACACAGCTTGGATGGTTCCTCGCTTCCCCCTCCTGAGGTGCCGGATGGTTTTCCAGAAGCACCTTGGTGCCGACCGAAAGTACCTTCTCCATAGCTTCTCCGAACTTCTCCCACATCCGCTGCTTTGCCTCTGACACGGCAGAAGCTGCCGCCCTTCTAGTTCCTTCGATACCCTGCAACTGTTTCCGGAGTCCTCCCGGATAACATAACCCGGAAGGACTCCTTCTTCAGTCGGACGGCTTCCCTGACCACCGGGGTCCACCACGGTGTTCGAGGGTTACCGCCCCTTGAGGCACCTAAGACCTTGAGACCACAGCTCATCACCGCAGCTTCAGCAATAGAGGTTTTGAACATCGCCCACTCAGGTTCAATGCCCCCAACCTCCACAGGGATGGCTGAAAAGCTCCGCAGGAGGTGTGAGTTAAAGATCCCCAGGACAGGGGCTTCCTCCAGACGTTCCCAGTTCACACGCACTACCCGTTTGGGTTTACCAGGTCTGTCCAGAGTCCTCCCCCACCCCTTGGTCCAACTCACCACCAGATGGTGATCAGTCGACAGCTCCGCCCCTCTCTTCATCCGAGTGTCCAAAACATGCGGCCTCAGATCAGATGATACGATTACAAAATCGATCATTGGCCTTTGACCTAGGGTGCCCTGGTACCACGTGCACTTATGAGCATCCTTATGTTCGAACATGGTGTTTGTTATGGCCATTCCGTGACTAGCACAGAAGTACAACAACAAACGACCGTTCGGGTTTAGATCAGGGAGGGCAACTCCGGAGAAGAATAGAGTCCAACCCCTATCCAGGAGTACGGTTCCAGAGCCAAGACTGTGCGTGGAGGTAAGCCCCACCAGATCCAACTGGTAGCGATCCACCTCCCGCACTAGTTCCGGCTCCTTCCCCCACAGAGAGGTGACGTTCCACGTCCCCAGAGCCAGCCTCTGCTGCCCGGGTCTGGTCCGTCGAGGTCCCTGACCATCACTGCCACCCGTGTGACAGTGCACCCGACCCCAGCGGTTTTTCCCATGAGTGGTGGGCCCACAGGATGAATGGATGGGAGGCACCACATAGCTTCTTTGGGCTGTGCCCGACCAGGCTCCGTGGCAAACCCGGCCACCAGGCGCTCGCTGTCGGGCCCTCCCTCTGGGCCTGGCTCCAGACGGGGGCCCCGGGCTTCCTCCGGGCAGGGTCTCTCCTTTCCTTTCCCTTTCTTTCATGAAGTCGTTTTTGAACCATTCTTAGTCTGGCCCCTCGCCTGAGACCAATTTGCCTTGGGAGACCCTACCAGGAGCACTAGGCTCCAGACAACATAGCTCTCAGGTTCATAGGGACACACAAACCTCTCCACCACGATAAGGTGATGGTTCCCAGAGAGGCACTTAGAGGATATAATGATAATTTCACTAAGAAATGGCAACATTTCATTTCAGATTTTAGCAACCTGTCTGTGTTGCCTCCTGAATGAGACTCACCTGTCTGGTCTGGTGCATTTACCTGGTCCTCTGTCTGATTCATACCATACTGTAGTTTTACACTAAAATTACTACTAAAAAGTGTTCTTAATTGAAAATGAATGCAAACTGTGTGGTTGGGTTTGTTTGCATTGTTGGGTATAACTTGTTGTTGCTACTTGTTTTGTTTTTTTCTGTTGTGATTTTGTTAAATATGAAATAATTAAAATACCAGACCTTTGAATCTTGTATACCATACTATACATTTCCGAAAATAAAATATGTTGTTAAAATAGAAGAAGAAAAGAGATTAAATCAAAAAGAAAAGGAAACTATAGGAAACTATTCTGTCCTGATGTTCAGCAAAACAGATGAATACATCATGTGTGAAAGCATGAAGGGGAGTGTTTCAGAGGAAGGGATAGTGGATTATAGAGAGATATAAAAGGTGAAAGAAAGCGTAGATGAGGCGCATAGGGGCAGGGTGGAGGGCTCTTTGTGGTTGGGGGTCTGGCAGGTAAAGAGGCGAGGGCATAGTTGTGGTCTGGGCGTGCTCGGTCCTGTCAGGCGGAGGATGCGGGTACCAGCAAGAGAGAGAAGAGATCAGAGAGCCTGCTGGATGTTATCTTTTTGTCCATACCATACCTGCAGGTTGACTCACCTGAGCCAGCAGCCAATCACGTCCTCTGTCTGTCTGTCTGTCTGTCTGTTCCCTCAGAGGTTCAGTTCTCCTACATCATCTCGTTTTGCTTGCAGCAGGCGTCAGTCTTCAATGACCAATTGATCTTTTTGTTCCTATTATAATTCTATAAGTGCACTTGTATGTTCCTCTGTTAATAATTTAGGTTTAATAGCATACAGTAATACTGTTCATTGTTCTTCTTGGCCAAAGTAATGCAACGCATGCTTTTCAGATTAATGCAATCAGTAAAGAGATCATCAATACTATTGGAATGTAATTCATGATTCTAGTTAGTAATAATGTATCTTTTATCTTGACAATATTCAGATTCAGCAGGGAAATATTACATACAACATAACTTCCATGTAGCTTTTCATTAACATTAATTCACTGCCATGTGATGTGGTCTTTTTTATGTGGATATCATTTATTATGTGTAAAAGTGTACTGAGAACTGCTGAAAACTGGAGTTAAATTCCTTGTATGCTGAAACTAATAAAGTTTTGATTTTACATTCTGTGCAAGATATTTCACCTCCCAGTTAACTCTGGAGAAGACAAAAGGTGTTTATTTAGAGATGCGTGTTTGAAGGTGAGGAAAGAAGCTGCAGGGTGTACCTGGTGAAACAATGTACAACTTTGTTGCTGACTGGTTGTGGCTTAATATTTGATACCAACAGGGAAGGTGTCGTGGTACTGGCAAAGCTGGACTCCAAATCTTCAGTGTTTGGCAAATGATTTATGGGGAAAGTAACTTTGTATGGGAATACAGGAATTTGTACTAAAGAACACTAAACTGGCACGTTAACGACCATCATGCGGGTTATGACCTGACCTTGAAACCCTGTGTCAAAATCTAGGGCTAGGACCTTAATTATTTCGGTTTATACTGCGCTTAAATGAGGTAGATGTTTTCTTGTGTTTAATAAAACAACCACACACCCTCTCTGTACACAATGCATAGGAGAGGGATGACGGTTATTAAGGGCCTATATAATCATTTGTTGTACTTTGGGACCCCTAGCAAGTTAATCTGGCCATGGATACTAGGATCTAGAATAAAATTATATATGTATAAAAGAAAATCGCTTACATTGTACATTACAAAAATGGGCCACCAACACAACAGAAATGTATCCCTATTTGATTTATGGTAATATTTGGTAATGTTTGGGCAAATACATACCCCTCCAATCTTTATAAACTTTTTTTCTACCATCATTGTTTAGCAATTGAATTCCCAAATTCATTCATATACTGTAGCCTACTACTAGAGAGATTGATCATCTTCAACACGGCCAGTACTCTCTCAGATATCTTGGTTTACAGATATAAAACTCCAAAGTACACGTTATGAAGAGCTTGGTATCCTTAGTAAATGTTAAAAGGATATTTTCATCACATTCAATTCATGAGGTCTTATTATTTCTTGACATGTATATATATATATATATATATATATATGTATTTATTTTCTCTATTTCTTCCCCCCCCCCCTATAGTTTTTCATGTGTTTCGTTGTTGTCGTTGATGTCGTTGTTTTTAATTGTAAATTATGTTAAATTAGTTTTGTCGTTTTGTGTGTTTTTGTTGTTGTTGTTTTTCAAACTAATAAATAAAAACATTAAATAAATAAAAATGATAATGTTAATGTTAAATCTTGAAGGATAATACTACTTTATTCATAATATAATATTTATTCAAAATACAACATGCCTTTTTCCACTGTAAATCTCACGTCATCCACTACGCTGTAAACAGGAGGTATGGCGCCCTCTGGCGGCCACTTGCTGCACGTGCATGATTTTCTGCCTCGGTAAAGTAGACGTGGCAGTGACGTCAGTGCCGGAAACGACCCGGATCGGAACTTTAACTCCTGGGTTGATTAGTTTTTACCAGAAACATCGAGAGCTCCTGAAATATCATGTAATATCGACTAAAGTAAGTTGGAACCGATCGATTGTTCTCTTTTGAATACAATTTAAGTTCACATGGTTAGTTTAGATCGAATTTGACGAAAGGAAAGCAGGAGAGACCGTATGGAAAGCTTGGTTAGCCTTCTGAAGCTAACGTTAGCCGGTGGTTAGCCGGTGAGGCCGTGATCAGCTGTGTTGAACGTGATGAACGGCCTTTACTCAGAGAGAGCACCTCCACATAATCATTATCACCTAATGATATGTATATTTAGCTCACCTGTGGCTTTATGTGTCATCTGTGTCAGGGAGTTGTTGTTTATTGTTGGTCTGTTAGTCGTGTTGTTGGTGTCTTAATCGTGCTGTTAGCTAACGGTGGGGGTGGCTTCTTACTATCTAACCTCAAACTTTATTTATCAGTTTAATTTCAAACTGTCAGTTTACAAGTTGTTTTGACACGTCTTGTTTCCGTTACCGCAGACATGTTTGTACATATGTCCATGAAGGATACCCCACCTTGGATGTGAGTTTGTGCGCACACCGGGAGGTCTTCTTATTTATCCATCACACGGAGCAGGACCCGGTAGTCCCTGGTGGTTTCTGCTCTACAGCGGCCTGGTGGTGACCCTTAATCGGCGGCAGGATGACGTGCCGCGACCGGACCCTCGAGTTCCAGTCGGCCTGTAAATCTCTCCAGGGCAGACCGGTATGTTGGCACAAAACACCTGACGTCAACACAATAATAACGTAATCGCCTAATGTGAAATGAGTAATTTGCCTGAACTGTGTAACACAGAGGTTCTCAATTTAATTTCAGTCAAGGACCCCTTACAAGATGGAGAATATATCTGGGACCCCTTCTAATAATTTGATGTAGCCTATTTTATTATGAAATATATTTTTGAATATGTGAAAGATCACAAGAGAAATGTATGAAGATTTTAGACATGTATTCAAATATTTGCAGATTCTAATAGTTATAGATTTGTTAGATTAAACTATTATAGATTTCAAATTAAAATGTTAAAATATATGTTTTATATCATGATTTAATGAATCTGAAACCTTGCACTGACTCCTCTTTGATAATCACTGAATGAACATTACAAGTACACTTTTTCTGTACTATTATTTATGTGCTATGTTTTTAAACCCTCAAATGTCACCATTGGTATCAGCCTCAATAATCCAGTATCAGATGGACTATAGTCAGAAGTTACCAGTGCTCATAGTGACACCATAAGCATGTTACTCACTTAGTTTGACTAAGAGCCCTGGTATTATTTTCGAACTAAATAAGAAATTAGTAAAAGGCTGCATGTGACCTGGAAATAATTATTTCAATGTTTAGTAGATTAAAAAAAAAATGTAATCAATGAATTACTTGACCAATTGATTAGTCCCAATTCAATGTTGAGAATTGTTTTTCACATATTTTCAGCTTCTTCTTTTTAATGAATCTTTCCCCCTCAAACTCTACTTTCTACCTCTCCTGGCAGAATGGAGTCCAGCCCAGTAAACCAGCTCTCAGCGCCCTCAGGCAGCGCAGTGACTTCACAGTTATGGCCAAGTAAGTTCCTCATAGTCTGGTGTTTGACCTTTCAACAGCTCATATTTGAAGAACTTCTTTTTTGTTGATTTTGGGTGTTGCATTATTTGTATTCACACATTATTATCCTCTTCATACTTATTGTATGTGAACAATCTTCTGTCTATATCTTTATTGAATTGGAGTACTATTTTAGTATGTGCAGGACAATGAAAGCTACTATTTTTGTTTCCTTGTAGGAGAATTGGAAAAGACTTGAGCAATACATTTGCCAAACTGGAAAAGCTCACTATTTGTAAGTCTTCCTTTTTTAATTCAATTTAATTTTAGCATAATTTAAAATGTTCTAAATAATCTTGCTTGTGTGTTAAATCATTCAAAGTGCTGATTCTACATGCTGTTGTTTTGATGATTTAGTGGCAAAAAGAAAATCTCTATTTGATGACAAGGCAGTGGAGATTGAGGAGCTAACATACATCATTAAACAAGTGAGTTGAATTGTTAACAGCCCAAGAAATGTGGTTTAGCAAACATACTGTATATTATGTGTGAATTGAGCAGCTATATATAAAAATCCTGTAATACCTTGTTAAACTTCTTCACTATTCTGCGTTTATGTTTTAGGACATCAACAGTCTAAACAAACAGATAGCACAGCTGCAGGACTTGGTGAGATCCCGCGCAGCTCCGGGAGGCCGACACATCCAAACCCACTCTAACACTATAGTGGTGTCTTTACAGGTATATTCACCAAGGTCTAATTCATACTTAATTGTATATGTGCATTGAGTCCAAGTGCACGGGACTATTTCCATTGTGGTAAACTTTCCTTTATGGGTAGTGTTTTGTTTTTTTGCCAATTTGGGAACAAATTAAAAAAAATTGAAAAAAGGTTAAAACTTACATTTTGTACAACTTTTTAAAAACTTGTAGATTTTAAATATAACACAAAATTGTGCACAAAAATATTGCATCAACAGTGCTAAGAATTTACCTTTTCAGATATTATTACAAATTGTAATAATTTTAGTGGTCATTATTGGAAGTAAACAGGATTAAAGAAAGTTAAGTACAGACCAGGACAGTTGGAAAAATACATTAATAAATAATAAAACGTCCATGAAAATTAGTCCAGGACTAATGGAGCTTGTAAAAACAGAAAGTTTTAAAATGTTTTATTATCAACATTTTAATATTGTTTACTCTAACCTCTTAATAAAGTTGGGTTTTTGTTCATGCACAGTAAAATAGAGGGAAGCGTATAATTATAATAATAATTTAAAAATGTTTGTAGGAATTCTTGTACACACATTGGTGCTCTTTCCTAAATGTACACGGCTGAATTAAGCTGCACTTTGTTGAACCTTTCTGTGTCTTTTGTTGCCCACAGTCCAAACTGGCTTCAATGTCTAATGACTTCAAATCAGTCCTAGAAGTTAGAACAGAGGTAAGAAGATACTCTTATCATACAAAGGCAGAACATACTAAACCCTTTTGAATCGGGCACAGTCGTGTTTACCTCCTCATTCATTTTTCCCTTTGTCCTGCAGAACCTGAAGCAGCAGCGCAGCAGGAGAGAGCAGTTCTCCCAGCCCCCCGTGTCGTCTTCTCCTCTGATGGCTAACAACTTCAGTAAGTTTATCCACACCTCGGCTTCACTCACTATGATTTTAACAAGGGTCTTGCTGGTGTAGCTTCATAAGGGCGTGTTCACTCTATACTCATTTTTGTTTGTGGGAAAAGTTTTTCCTCAGCCACATTTTGTGCTGATTAAACACTTCAGTGTTTGAACTTACAAGCAGCAGTATTTCATTCACCTCACAACCTAAATATAACCTCTATCACAGACAAGGATAAAAGGTGATTTCTTATCATAACATTGGGATCTCATACTCACTGGTGTAACGTTAACATGTAGCACAAATGATATCCTGGTCACCTGAGTTCTACTTTGGAAATCAATTGTTTACTAAAACATTTACTGCTCTTCAACTTTTCATCTAACTTGACAAATTGTGCCGGCCTTTTCAAAAAGTGTCATAGAGTGAACACACCTTTTCTTTTATATTGAGTATTTGTTTTGGCTTTGAGGCAGGATTCGACAGGTCTGGCTCCTGCTCAGTTTACCATTCTGCTAAACAAATAGCTAAATGTGTTCCTCCAGGGAGCTCAGATGCTTCCAGTGGAGGCTTTTAAACGGCCTATATTTCAGCATTTTTTGGTGAAACCTCAAACATTGTGCTCGCTGTTGATATCCTACAATAAAAAAAAATTGGTAGCAAATTGATAAAAAATCTTTTGTTATATTTTTATTGGGGAGAAAAACTTTGATAATTATAGCTAATTAATTAATTAATTATTAATTAGGCCCATGTTGCAGACAACATGGACTATAACTGTCTCGACCTAACTGGTTTACATGTCTTTAATAAAGTACCAATTATAGCATCTTGTTTAAAGTGCTTACTAGAAACGGGTACTTGAATAGAAATATTTACATAATTGGAACTCGTTGAAGCAAACTTGGCTCATGATAAAGAAAATATGAGTGTATAACATTTATTAAAATAATAACCTGTACAGATATGAGTTTTATAAAAGTTACTGTATACCAGTTTATATTTCTTGATCTTATTATTTACAACGAGCAACTTGTTTGAAATTCAGCCACAAATGCTGTAGGTGTCCAGAAACAGTTGGACTGGCGGTGTGTTTTTCGAACAGCTGTTGTGATAGGGAACTGCTCCTTGTGAATGATTATTAATGTATTTGGTCATCTATAATGCAAAAATTAAAAAATATTTTAGGGAGCCGCAAAAAAGGGGCCCAGGAGCCGCATGCAGCTCGCGATCCGCGCAATGGTTACCAGGGCAATACAACCTCAAATTTAAAAGGTATTTCCCTGGAACGCTTGACTCTCCCAGTGGGTATAACTAGCTTCTGTGTGTGCCCGCTGTTCTTTCTGTTTTCCCCCTCTACCATTGAGGATCTCTGTCTGACCTTATTGAACATTTGTGTGTTTTGCTCTTTGTCTCCCTTCAGAGAGCTCAGTCCTGATGCAAGATGAGTCCAGGAGTATGGGGGATGTGGCCATCGATATGGACTCTCAGAGCAATCCCTTGCAACTGCAGCTTATTGATGAGCAGGTAGACTGTCTGTGTATATTTGTCAAAGTCATGCATATGGAGAGGAATGTGTGGGCATCTCATTTGCTAGCACAAATGCTGGGTTAATTGAATTTTAATAAAAAAAATGTTAAATTAGTCTATGCCAATTACTAGGACATTTATCCACTGTAAACTTTAAGTATAATACTGTAAAAATATTGTGACTAAAATCTAGTCAAATGGAGAAACTGTGCATTTATGTGTTATTTACTAATGTGCCGTTACAGGACTCGTACATCCAGAGCCGTGCAGACACCATGCAGAACATCGAGAGCACCATCGTGGAACTGGGCTCTATATTCCAGCAGCTGGCACACATGGTGAAGGAGCAAGAGGAGACCATCCAGAGGTAAGATGGAGCAAGAAAATGAGCAAGAGAGACTATTTTCATTGGTGAAAGCAGGACAGCTGTAATATTTAGGTATCACCTTATCTGTAATTATAACATAACAATGAAAGTACTTGTAAAGAAAAAATCTGACGTGTTATTTCTCGTCTAACTCTCGGCAAGCAAGCGAACTAGCAATTTCCTCAAAATGTTAAACTATTCTTTTGATAAACAAGCAATAGGAATTAGGAAAGTTGCAGTAAAGAAGGGAAATGCTGCTAAAAGTTGGATGTTGGTAATCTTTAAATTACATCATGCAGAATTTAGGTGCTTGTGATTAATTCACATTTAAATCTTTCACTTTCTTTTACTGAAATATAGAAACAATGAATCACATATATGACTTGCCAGTTCTATCCTGGCTGATCTGAAAGGAAATTTATTATTATTATTATTATTATTATTATTATTATTATTATTATTATTATTATTATTATAGGTAACACAATTGTTTAACAAGTCCTATCTCGTGCTTCTCTCACAGGATCGACGCTAACGTGGAGGACACGCAGCTGAACGTGGATGCCGCCCACACAGAGATCCTCAAATACTTCCAGTCAGTCTCCTCCAACCGCTGGCTGATGATCAAGATCTTTCTCGTCCTCGTCGTCTTCTTCATCATCTTTGTTGTCTTTTTCGCTTAAAGGAAAGAGGAAGAGAAAGCGCATCCAATGAGGGGAAGTGAAGCTAAAGCTGGACTAAGACGACGTGTCCAGGCAACGTATTTGAAGGACACACTTCTATCAAAGTGACACTTGGGAGCCGCTCAGATTATAATAAAGACTTTTCCATTAACACAGACTTTCCGGTTGTTCCCAAGCCACAGACTCTGGATCTTAATTGGACGATTCAGTGAAGAATAAAGATGTCGAACTCTGTCCCAATGAAAGAATAAATGATCTAAAATCCCCACTTTGTATAGAGAGAGAAAGAGCGAGAGCAATAAACTGCTCGATATTGTACTTTGACCAATTCTTCATAAACATTTAATCCAAATGGCTATAATTTAATGGTTTGATTCTGCAAACTGTCTTTTTAATTTTCTTGTTTACCCCACACGTCATCCATTATTATTATTATTATTATTAGTATTATTATTATTTCAAAGCCAAACTACAGGACTGGAATATATCCTCAGATCATTTTGCTTCATAGTTAACTTACTTTGCATGACTGTGGCCCTTGTTTCTCAACAATTCGTCACTTTATTCTGTTATGCTTTCAAAGTTTATTTGCCAAATGGATACTCGTATAAAACTGTGACTCAAAACGAAGACACTCGCTGCGGTCCAGCATTTCGTGTCCTGAATGCACAAGAAGTTAGACAGCTGAAGGGACTGTTTGCTGGTGTAATTCAGATACAAGTTGTAAGAAAAGTTAAGTTATGTAACATCACTGTTTTTAAATTAAACAGTTTGGTTGTTAGCCATTTGGCAGGTTGAACGGTTGAAAAAGTGAACATTCAGTGCTGCAGACTTCAGCATGAGTCTGAAGGGTCTGTATTTGACATCAGTGCTTATGAAGGGGTTCGACTGGTTGTGGAGGACCACTAATGAAGTGACTCACTCAGCCAGATTCCCTGGAAGTATCTGGTTGGATGTCACTGTTGTAGTTTCTTTCCCTCTTAATCTATCTCAATGTTATTTAAATGACCACAGCTTTTTTTTTAAAGAAAGAAAGAAAGAAAGCATTATTCCTATTTGATCCCTGTCTGTTCTTTTTTTTTTTTGCCAAATGCCTTGACTTCAATGTATAAAGTGCAAATAGTGATAATGATGTATTGATAAGAAAGTGCATATTAATAAAATGATAATGGGGTGCTGGCATTCATGACTGAGATTTTCTTGCGATAAGAGGATTAGGCACCAGTGGTATAATTAGCTGGGAGGCTAAGACTAGCTAACAGAAGTGTTAAGCAGGTGCAGCTTTGACTCACATATTCAACACATTCACACCAGGAAGACGTATTGTATTTATATTTATTTACAGAGAGATTTAGATAAAAATACTTAGGCTTTTTCACCACAAAGTGATAAAGGTCCATGTAGCTTTCATTCCTTGTGTGGAAAGGCTTCAAGGCGACTAAAAACAATGTACACTTAAAGAGATATAAATGGGCAAAACTCCGAGAGTCACATTCACTGAAATGTTGCACAACTACACCAGAAACACAGACATCTTTGTGGAAAAAAATGAGGTTTTAACTGCATAGAAGTAATGAGAACATTGTATATTTATTTCCCCGAATGCTTAAGTTCACAATAAAAAAAGATTACAGATGGTTGTAGTTATTTCCTACAGACAAGTATAGAAAGTAACATCCCTGATGTGAGGTACAACAGCTAAAATAGTAATAGAATAAGGAATATAAACTATTAGAGCATTTGTAGACAGACGACATGGCAATGTGACAGTGGTGATTAATAGCAGCAGAGCTAACCGAGCAGGTGATCTGGAGCCAAACTGAGACTTAATATACAGATATGTGGCCTCAGCTGAACATGAACGTTATCATTAGACGTGTGATTCATCAGAAGCTGTTTTGTTTTTAAGGAATCCTGACGCATGTGAAGGTTAGCAATGCAATGCTTTAGTTTTTAGTCCTGCTGGTGGCGTAGCTCTTTGTCTATTTATATCTATATCTCAACAACTAAAGGATGGATTTCCATGTCATTTTGTGCAGACATTCATGGTCCCCAGACGATGTATCCTAATGACTTCGGTGATCCTCTGAGATCTCCTGTAGTGCCACCAGCAGGTTAACATTTGAGGTTTTGTTTTGACGGCTTGTTCCCCTCAGGATGAATTTTTAATCACTTCCAACCAACTTTTAATTTGCTCGACGTCATCGGGTAAAACATTTTCTTTGTCTAATACTTTGGTTTGTGACTAAATGCCTGTATAATTCATAAGATTCCCATCAGACTCAGCTGTACTTTGTGTTTAGTGTTAATAAGCAAATGTTAGCACACACTAATCTAAGATGGTGAACATGGTGAACATTATACCTGCTAAACATGGAGCTCAAATCACCACTGTGCCAAGTTCAGCCTCATAGAGCCACTCGCATGGCTGTAGACTGTTTTAACAACTTTGTACATGTCAGCAAAACTAAATTCACATGTTTCAGACTCTTAAAACACAAACAACAATGCTTTTGGGATGAACTAAAGAATCAAAGTTCATTAGTAATAAGACGGGTTTGTGAAGAAATCATTTAAGTCCACTCTAGACCTTATTTTACAGAACGTTATCTTTCCTCCTTCAACATTCCCTGTTTTTCTCTCTTTCCCATATTTACATATGCTGACACATCTTTCTGCTTTCCCTCCTTCTCTTACTCCTCTTCAACTCCACATGTCCTCCCCCTCTCACCGCCCTCTTTGCCTTGTCTCTCCCCTGACTCCCTCACCCCTGGGCACTCTGCTCCAGAGGGCTGATCTCTGGCATGCTCCTGCTCCTTCCCTTCATCGCCCTGGCCTTGATGGCCTCCTCCTCCTCCCCATCTTCATCCTCCTCCTCGTCGTACCAATCCACCTGCTGCTGCAGATTCCCCCTGGAGCCTCTCATGCCACTGCCCTTGAAGAACTGACCCGAGCAGAACTTGCTGCGGAAAGTAACGAAAGAGAGGCTCTTGCTGCGCTGCTGCTTCTCAAAGACACCATCCTGAGTCGGCACATCTTCGTTTCCGTTCACCTCGTCCATGCACTCGTGTAGCACTGAGCGAAACAGCCGGGGAACCTCGTGAACCTCAGGCTCCATCTGAGACACCAGCCTCCTGAACCTGCAGGGGGAGGAATAACTGTGTATAGCCTGATATATAATAATGCACACATTTACAGAGTACTTTACAGAAAGAATAATACAGAAGGTCAGACTGAATTTAAATGTTCACACATGCGCGCTACGAGTACTTATGTGGAAGTGTTTTAAATAATAAGGTTCTAGTGAAAATGCATGTGATTGGGAAGTAGTGAGCATACGACTGGATAAATGAGAGTTGGTTTATACTGCACGAGTTGTGTGAGAGTTTGTAAACTAATGTTTTTATATAGTGTTGCTGTTGTTAAACATGGCCCCCATTTACTTCATTCATCAAGACTTTTCTCTGCATTTGAGAAAACAAAGAAAACAAATTAGCATAAATTGGAAATACTCACGTAAAGTACAAGTAGTTATAAATTGTAGTTAAGTACAGTTCTTAAACACATTTCCACCACTGTTCATTTGTTTCTTCTATGTCTCCCTGTGTTTCTCACCTGACGATCAGAGGGCCACACTGCACAGGAGGGATCTTGGCACAGAGGTCCTGCAGCTCCAGCAGGTCGTTGGGTGTCAGCTCGTAGTGCTGCTGGGTCGGGGTGGTGGCCAGCCAGCTGTAGTCAGCTGTGGAGATGGAGCTGCGACGGCGGCGTCGACCCTCTGTCGCCCGCTCCAAACGAATGCGTTCAGTGCGCTTCACCATGGCCCCCATCTCCAACATTAGAGTGTTGGTCACCAACTCCTCAGAGCTGCGCTGGCCGGGCACTTTGGGCTCAAGGGAGAAAACAGCAGACCAAGGAAACATCTGGGAAAGAAAGACAGAGATGTGGAGAGTTATATCAAAAACTTATTTTATACCTGGATGTTGCATTCACTATACCTACATTCATATTTAGGGGTTGTAGTATTTTTGAAATGCAGAATAAAGACAAAGACCAACTTTAACACACACACACACACGCATGCACGCACGCACACGCACACGCACACGCACACACACACACACACACACACACACTTGATTTTATGAAGTATACCTTGTTTTTCTTTCTTTATAATCTCATTATTACGTGACGCTTTAGAATTATTGTCCTTCTTACATTCATGTCAATAAAGCATATTAATTTCATTGGATTGACAAAGCAAAGGGGAAAAAACCTTTGGATACCATTAAATATCACCTCAGCAGTCCGTCTGTAGAAGAATATTTTACATTTTGAATGCACATGATATCAGATGAAGGGACATAATCATGGCTGCTGTAAATATTAAGTGGATAACCTTCATGCCAGACAAATCTTATCAGTCTGTTCAAGTAAAACATGACTCATAATAGAAAACAACTCATGGCTGATCAATACAATCTCATCACTTGTTATTCTCTTGCTCTCATAGAAGTTTAATTATTATCTTACCGTCATGAACTTTGGTTTACAAAGCTGCAGTGTATTGTTGTCAGACAGAAATCCACCTGTTGTCTGTTAGCAGCCAAATGAACAGCAGTGGACTTGTGACATTCAAAAAAATGATAAAAGCTCCTCGGACTGGTTGCACACAGCTACCTGACTGCCTTGCTACCCTTGACGGTCCTCGGCAGACAGGGCTTGTACTATAGTGAGGAGCCCGTGAAGTGTGTGTGTGAGTTTGGGATTGAGAATAAATGTAATCCTGTATTAATAAAGAGCGAGAGGAGCTTACCTTACATGAGCGTACACCTGGGAGAGGAGTGTGTGACTGACACAATTCAGGTGGAGGGTTTATATGATAGCATGGAATTGTTGGATAATTAAGTTACTTTCATTATAATCACTTTTCTTGTGGGATGGGGAAATTGCACTATTTTTACATGTCTGCATGTGCATATATATTTATGTATGTTTACAGGATCTGTGTAATTGTTCATATATATACATATTTGTATGTGTATATCATTATTATTGTTGTTTATTTTCATGTGTTTTTAACTTTAATAAAGCTTTTACAATTTGAATTGTATTTGTAGCGGCTGTTGTGCGGTTTTAGTCTTTATTTCATATATTCTATGTATTTATTTTTGTACATTTTCATCTGTAAAATGCATTGGACTGCCTTTGTTGATATCTGTGATGAAAATATTTCTATCATAATCGAAAATATTGTTTCAACTCATGCACACAAGCAGGCTGGATGCTGTCTTGCCATTTTAAACAGCATATTTTCTGGTTTCAGACTGTAAGGCTGCCATTACACCCAGCACAATCCTTAAAAATAACACAGTGTCTGTCTGAAAATGTTTTCCCAGTTCACAGATGATAATCCTTCAGGCACACCTGTAATTCGCTGACTGTTATTAGAGCAAAGATGTCATAACTACCCAAGTTATCTCTCTTTCTCACACATATAAACTCTTGTTTGTCCCACTGGTTAGCATTTTGTATGCAAGGTAACTGCAGGCTAGTTCCTGGTTTTCTGCACCACTCAGCACTGAGCCACCAAATCCCAGATTACTTTCAAATCCAGAGCCTACCTGGAAGAATGAGTGACTATAATGACCATTATAATCTAATTATAGCTGCCTACGGCTGTATACAGTGGATGCTGTTACTGCTGTACCTAAACAGTAACTGTAATGGTAAACCAGTGTTTACTGATTCATTTAATGTATTTGATTATTACAAATACTATAATTCTGCACAACAGCTACAATCACCAGGATTAAAACAAATAAAAAACATGATAAAGGTGTTAAGGATTATTTATATTCCTATATATAATTTGTTAAACTACCTATTAAATAGCTATTAGTCGTAGTAGTACTAGTTAGAAGTATTTCAAACAAGAAGGTGGCGCCATAGTCAAAGTAACCTGGAACCAGAGAACCAGAGTTTCAGGAATCTTCTTTTTTTATGACCCCATAATCTCAAATTTAGTCCACATCTGTTTACGAATGATAAAGATATGTCAACTGACCAGTTGCACTAGACTTTGTGAATAAATTTACTTTGTCTTAATGGAATCAAATTTCTGTGTGAAATTTATCTTTGAATTTTGTAACATGGTAGTTAAAAAACAACATGGACAGATTAACCTGGATTAACCCCAGGAGAAAACAATGGCTGCTGGTTTCCCTTTCCTCCTAATCCTGTGAAGTATTTATATTCTGAAGCACCAAGATAACTATGTGGGAATTAGATTAAACTAAATGTAATTTAGGAAAATGCCACATGTAAGTACAGTATCAGCAGTAATAAAGAAAGTCTTGAAACTAGATTTTCACGCAGGCAAACTCCTCAAATTCCATAAAAGAAACAGACTTGCCTTTTGGCTCTTATATTAGTTCATAAGTAGTAGCATACCTATTCCCACATAGAAAATACAATTATAATTAAACAAATTACCATAAATCATTCATCGTGAAATAATGATTTGACTAAACAAAATATACACAAATACAAATCTTGATTTCCATATTCATTTACTAGTTTTGCCTGAGACTGTTTCAGACAGACAACACAACCATTGTTGAAGAAATGGTATACGGCCTTTGAGTAATAGTTTTTGTATTTTTCCCAAAATACCATAAAGTAATTGTCACTATGGGAACCTGGGGCTTTTGGCTTTTTTGTAGTCTGTAATCTGTTACATAATAAAATATGTTGATGCAAAGCGGCAGCGTTGTTTACGTGTCTCACAGATTTGTTGTGAGGTCGCTAGAGGTCATCAGAGGTTCATGCCGCCGCGAGGACTTTTCCCAAAACATTCTCCTGCTACGTCACTAACCCCCACCCCGCCTCGTGCCACAACGACTTTTGTGAGCTGCATGAGACGCGCGGCATCTTGTCTCAGATATGTAAACTGTCAGTTAACGTCAGTTGCTAGCTTTGGTTCCGTTCAAAGCGACCCGGTGTGTAGAGAAGAACCGGAGGTTGTGGTTACTTTAACCGGCGGTAACAGAGCACCGTCACGGCTCTGTGTGAGCCTCCCCGGCAGCAGCAGCTCTTTGTATCTCTGAATGGTAAGTAGCTTTAGTGTGGGGTTAGCTTGTAGCAACAGTGCTAGGTTGTCAAACACTGCCCGCTGATGCACTGAGCACTAACAGCGGGTAGAGAAGTCTGTCTCAGCCGGTCATGGTGCCGGTTCTGGCGAATTTACTAACCTATTACATTGAAATTCAACTTTTTGTTTTTTTGGAAGTTGTCAGCTGTCTCTTGTTCAGTTCAAACCTCGTGATCAGTTCAGCACAGGCCAGCGTCCAGCTTCTGATCTCTGCCTCCTCTAAACTAAACCTGCTTTCATTTAACTTTAACACTAACGTTACTTACTACATGAATATTTAGTAACAAGGGACAATTAGCTAGTTTCTGTCATCTGGATTAGTATTTCTTGAGCTAGAGTGGCAAACATAAATCTGTATTGTTTTAGGGCTACGGATTTTAATTATTATTCTGTTTGTTGTCATGTAATAACAAAACTGCCTCCTTTAATTATTGCGGTGACAACTCCTTATTATTCTATAACAAACATGTTATTTTAGGTTTTTAAATATTGCATTGATATTTATCATTTAAACACTGTCATACAGCTGTTGACTTTTATGATATCATTATTTTTGGGTGCCTACAAGACCTTTTCCTTTCTCAGGTTCTTGGAAGAAAAACTATTGTATAATGTATACAAGTTTGCTAGTTTTTAGTGGATATTTTGTGATATCTCTTATGTCAGATATTGGATGTATGTGTATATCCTGTTTCAAAGTTTATAGTCCAACAAGGGATGTTGCAAGTACATAGTATGTGTCTTTGACAACTAGGTCACAGGAACCCCTGCCTGTCTCTATCATGAAAAGTAAGAGGACTGTGAAAACAATAATGACAACAATGTAAATAGGACTTACTTATTCTGTCCCTTATTTTATCAATACATTTAAATGTCATTAAACTAGACTGGAGCTGAAAAAATAGTTGACAGAAAATGAATTTGTTACAATTTTGATAATGATTAATTAAGTAAATTCTTCAGGAAAAAGCTAAACATTCTCTAGTACGATTCCTAAATAGTAGGATTTGCTGCTTTTGTACTTGTTATATCGTTGTGAATTGCATTTTCGAACTGATGTTCTGACAAAATAAGCAATTTGAGGACAGTTTTATTGCCTAAACTATGAATTGATGAATAATGAAAATAATTTCTAGATTAATCGATCATAAAACTAATTGATAGTTGCATGCCTAAACCGAATGCAGCTGGTTAACAAGCACCATTAATGCAAGCCTTGGCTTGTCAACCTAATGAAATCCCACGCTCACATGGAAGAAGTGCCTCTACAGAAGTCTTTGGAGCCACTCCAGGTGTCATAATGAGATGTGTATTTCACTAATACATCTGTCGGTTCAGTTGAGTATTTCTGCCACTCTTGTTTTCAGGAACCGGTAAACACACTGAGAAACTATCTGACTGCAGTTATGGTGTTAAGAGCCTTGAGGCAGAAGTGCATGTCAAAACAGAGTTCAGAATTAACCGCAGCAGGTTTTGTTGAATCAGGCTTTTCTTCATTCCAACACTAATTTTGCTTGTGTTTGTTTGTGTGTGAATTTGTTGGTGTTAACCCATTTTGTAAAGGGCTAGTAAATAAATTCTTCCTAGATTTAATTTTAAAACAACTGCATTGCATTCGCATGCAATTGCGAGCTAATTTTAGCAAAGAATTTTTTTTTTTATGTGAGAATATAACTGTTGTGCAGAAGTTTGAGAATGGATTATTTGCAACTTCAAGTGTTCTTACAACATTGCAGGCTGACTGTGGAAAACACTGCTGTGGACAACCAGCTTCTCCCTGAGGGATCAAAGCCTTAGCAACATAACATATTTAAAACAGGACACACAGCCCGAGGCACAGATGATTAAAACAGGGTTAGATACACATGGTGTGGATTGGATCCTTTGTCATAACAAAAAATTTGATTTCCCGGCACCTTCCTTAACAGGCCTGTATTTCCTCTTTGTTTCAGACTGTGTGTGTGTTGCTGGTTTCTGCACTCCAGCTGCTTACTCCCATAGCTCCAGGCACTGCTTGATTCTGGATCTGTCAAGCGGGAACAGGACAGGTCAGCTAGCAGATTGTCTCATGGATGCATGCATTTGAAAACAAAGTCCTCAAAAAACAAGTTGCCTTTAGGATTGAAAAGAAATATTTTCTCATATTTTTTCATACAGGCAAACTAAAAACCCATAAATAAAACTTAACTCATATTTGAGTTTTTGTACTGATGTTATTTTCCGCCCCTGTCAGGCCCAGGCAGAGAGAGATGAGCTGGGCTGAGGACGATTGGACGTTGGGGCTGCCTGGACGGGTCCTGCAAAAGGTGAAGGAGTTGCAGGTCAATCAGGAGCACTTGTCCAGAGAGAACAAGCAGAAACAGCTGCAACTGGACAACATCCATACGAGCCTCGAAAAACAGACTTTGAAGGTACAAGCAACCAATCAATACAACACTATCATGATGTTTGACCTTACAACTTGATACAACTCGATTTAATAAGCACTCTTTTGGTGGTTGAGCCCACAAGCTCCACTTCTCTAGAATAATCTCCCATTGTACATTCAGGAGGCTCTCTCTTGATATGTTCTAATCCAGGCTGAATGGATATGTTCATCCAAATCATTGCCTGTTATACCTAGTTGACAAGTAGGCTAGCTACTCCAACCCTGTTACGGTTGAACTGTATGATTATTGTTTTTTTATAATTACTAACCTTAACCTTATTTACATATTAACATTATGACGTGAGCGTGCATGAATGTGTGTTAACTCCTACATGTCATATTGTGTGTTTTCTTTTCTGTTGTATTATTTTTTTACTGAGTTGTAAAGTGTGCAGAGACTCTCACATGGGTAATGCACACTTTAAATAAACTCAAGTTAATCCTGCCGTCATGGTCAATCATCTCTGACGGGATTCGTTATTTGATTTTGTAATGCAATCCTAAAATATTTACTTTTCCCTCCCCTGTCAAGTATGAAGAGGTGCGTGGGGAGCTCCAGTTTGTGCAGAGAGAGCTCCAGGGTGTTCGAGAAGAGGCCAAGGCAGCGGTGATCAGCAGTGAGCGCCTGACCCAGGAGCTTCAGACCAAGCAGGCCCAAGTATGCTCTTTGGAGGGCCAGGTAGATGCTACTCGCACCCTCAACAACAAACTTAACCAGGAGGTCAAAAGGTGAGGAAAACATGCCCATTGTACTTTTAAAAAATAGTTTTTCTGGTACTTTCCTACTTATGGGGTTTGTTTGATCTTTAGATGTCATGAAACTGTAATCATTCTCATGGGGTTAATGCTGCCATGTTCAAAGACAAATCCTTCCTCCATTTCATCAGACCATACTTTCTTCCTGAACTTTCTCTTGCGCTCTCTGTCTCTTGCAGGCTGGAGGCAGAGCTGGAGAAGCTGCAGAACAGCAGCAGATCGGCAGATACCACTCTGTTTTCTACACCCTGCTGGAATACAACCTCACCCTGGGAACACAATGGTACAATCCTGTAACTTTGTGACTCCTGTGTTCTCTCTGGTGGTTTCTGTCTTTTCATTAATGTATATTTTGGAAAATTAAACAGAAAAAAGGCAAGACTCCCAAATGAGCAGAGTGGTTATAAATAAAGTCCCTCAGCTCCTGTCCTTTCACAACCCTTCACTCTCTGAGGACTGTTTCTCTTTCCTCTCTTGACAGTAAACCATTTGGGTTCTTCACTTCTGTTGTTTCTGTCATGCTTTAGTGATTAGGCCTTTAGGTACCAATCCAATCCAAATGCTGTGTTTTTGCCCTACAGGGAGCAGAAAGGAGGAGAGGACAGGGCATAAGGATGAAGGGCAGAACGCGGCGCTTCACATCCGAGTAAGTACCATCATGTCTTTCTGCTGACCTATTCATAGGCTATCAATGAGACCCGTGTGGGTTTTAGCGTAAATCTGTAGTTCTTTAGCTCACTTCATGTCAGTTAAACAGAACTTCCTTTCTTCTTTTTTTTTTTTTCATTTCCTCCACTGAATAACAAACTAATGAATCAATTAATTCATTAACAGCTGTTTTCATGGCTTCAGGCAACTCAGAATAAAATCAGGATATGCTTTCCGATACAAAGATGCTTTTAGAAGAGATCTAAAAGAAGACTCAGACAGCCTTATTTCCAAGTTCCTCCTTATTATATATATATATATATATATATATATATATATATATATAGATATAGATATAGATATAGATAGATAGATAGATAGATAGATAGATAGATAGATAGATAGATAGATAGATAGATAGATAGATAGATAGATTCATTCTTAAAAAGCTTAGTCATTTCCTAAAACAGCTGTGCTCTGTAGTGTTTAGCAAATGTTACTCAAACAAGACTAAATAGTGTATTTGTTAGGGACTTTTTTCAACCTCTGATTTGGTGCAGTAATGATTGTTTAGGTCGCAGAATTGCTTCTGTGGATTTGAATTAAAATAACCTACAGTGCCGATGAAGGATCATGCCACCCAGTGCAACAATGTGGCTCATTGATGTTTTTTGACAACAGTGGTCTATGGAACGGAGGGAATATGCAATATAAGGCTTTAGCTACAGAGACAGTTTTCGTAAGGAGCATCACATTATTGCCGGTTTTGGTCTTTTCATGGGATTCTTTTACAATAAGAAAAATATAAAATATCACTTTATCCTTTCTTTTCACAGTTTTAGTTTTCAGTGTTCAGTTTTTAGGTTTCAGTGCCTATGGGTGTACATCTTTGTGTGTGAATAAAAAAATAAGTAAAGTAAATCAAGAAAAATCAAATAATATAAAATACAATTTCCAGTACGGATTTATCCTGAAAACAGGTTTTCCTAATTTGCACTGCTAAACTCCATTATAGTGTACTGATATAACTATTGTACCTTTACTCTTCACACCTGATCTGAGACTTTTCTCTCAGCTTCAACACTTTTTTTCTTATGTTCAGAAAGTGTCACGCATGTGTGTTCGGGCTGTACAGAGTCAAATTTATACTTGGGGAGCATCATGAACCACAATGAGTCATTCTTTAGTAAAATGCTGTTTAAGTGAAAGTGAAAGAGCGTTCCCTGGAGCCCTGTTGTTTCTAAATTTAGCTAAAATGTTCTTTCTAGTTTGACCTCTTGTCCAGGCTCACATCTTCCTTTTTCTCTTTCCTCTCCTCCCTTCTGCAGCGGCTCCAGTTCCCTGAAGTCGGCACAGCCTCGTTACCACGTCAACAACACAAGAACACACCCAACCGCCACCAGTCCGACCAATCGGACACCTTCTCCACTCCCTCGGCTGCGTTTCCGTGGGAACGGGATGACTCGAGGCCGGCAGCCAGGAGACTGTCCCCGAGCTCTCCCCAGACGCCCTGCGCTGATGTCATCAGTCAGTTGGAGCAGAGGGTTTGTGGGAAGGAGACCGACCACAGGACGGAGTCAGACAGTGAGTGATGTCTAATGGTCACCGTGGTAATTTGGCACGACTGGGTGCCTTTTGCACTTTGAAAAGATAAAGATGCAGCTCAGATCAACGCAGAATATTATGTATTTTTGATTTATATAAAATAAAAAATCACACAAGTCAGAAACAATCCTACACAGCCACAGCATATATTAATACTCATAATATTAGTGTAGCGTAATCTTCATCTGCAACTGTGTATTTAGAATTCCAATCCAAAGTTATGAATGAAGCTTTGAACTATTGCGTACAGCCCTACATCTTCGACACAAATTAGAGTTCAAAATGTCAGAATCCCAGTATAGGAAGGATTTCAACTTAAATGGGGGGAAAGGTGATTGAGTGGGTGTAGAAAACCAATACCTTTGCAATGTGATCATCCTGAATCTCATGTACTCCGTATAACCTCAACAACACTTGTTACATAACAGGTTCGTGTAGAAATCACTGGCTCAGCCGGACACTCCTCTGTTTGCTCCCAGGCCAGCTTCATGATGTACAGTGGCTCTTGGTACACTTTATGATTGTGACATAACACTCCTCTGTGTTTGTTCAGAGGAGTAAGGGGACCGTTCGATGTGAAACAATGAAATGCTTCTTTTAACTGCTGTGATACAGAGGGGGAGGGGTGGTGACGTGTTTTTATTATTATATTCCGCTCCACTGTAATCATTGCACTCACATATACATATATACGTTGCAAGACTTTATTCAGATTAGCTTCTTAATGGAGTAGAAAACAACAGTAGGTTCTTTTTTTTATTAGTTTATTAGTTTTTTGTGAATATGTTGATGATGGTAATAATTATAGATAATTCATTGTGTAGCAGCTCTTTGAACACGGTTGTAAAATGAAAGGAACAGGTAAAAAGATACAGGACAACATGTTGAACAGACATTGATTTCATCCCTGGCTTTGGAAATCAGCAGCCTGACAGCCAGGCTTTGTGAAAGTGTCCTACAGAGCTACAGCAGCTGTGCTCATCAATGGGCCAGTCTGTATGGATTGACCGCTTTAATGATGTTTCCAACTGTGAGTTGCTGCTGTGTTGTTGACTGTTGGTGGTCCGTTGTAAGAAATCAAGGTATTCTTGCTCATAATGGCGATGCTCAATAATATTTCCTCTCCCCTGTTGTCGCTCTCCACCTCATTCACCTTTCCCCCAACTAACGATGAAATCCTTCCCCTCTACGGGGATTCAGATGTTGTTGACTCTAAATTGCATCAAAGATGTAGGGCTGTACCAAATATTTTTTAGCTTCATTAAAGGTCAAAGGTCAGACCTTTTGAAGGCGGTAATTCTACTTTTATTATGCAGTTAGAGGACAGTATGTGAAACTCACCCTCACTGAGATTAATACAGCACAGATTTAAAAACAGTGTGATGCAATATGATTATTACATTATATCTACTAATCATAAAGCTACTTCATGTCCCTAAAGAATTGATTTCCAGTTGTCCTCACATGATGAATCAATCTGCGTTGAACATTTTGTTTCAATTGTCTTAGTGGTGTACTTAAAGGGTGTTCTGGTGACCATATTAACTAGTATGTATCTGTGTCTCTGGTCAATCCTCCAGCATCTTTATCAGAAGCGCGGAGTCGTGTCTCTGCTCTGGAGGAGGAGCTGTGTGCGAAGGCCGGGGCGTTGAAGTCTTTTCAGAACGAAATGGTGCAAAGCAAGAAGGAGATCACTGCCAAGGAGCGCAGCCTGCAGAATGCACGCAACGAGCTCAGCCTGGCAGACACACGCATGGCCCAGGAGAGTGAGCGGGTAAAAACACCAACTGTCACAGCTTATACACCTGGGGATACTACTACTACTACTACTACTACTACTACTACTACTACTACTACTACTACTACTACTACTACTACTACTACTACTACTACTACTACTACTACTACTACTACTACTACTACTACTACTACTACTACTACTACTAGTACTACTACTACTACTACTACTACTACTACTACTACTACTACTACTACTACTACTATACCAGTGCTAAGGTTCTTTTATGTTTTTGTAACAAAATAGGTGTTGGCCTCATTTGTCAAAGTATTTCTCTTTGTCTTTCCTGAAAATAACAAACATGTTGGGAGTATTTTAGTTGTTACACAATCAGTTATTATCAGGCTCTTTGAAAAGATTACGCTGGTGTCCTTGTTTTGTTCTGGGCATTGTAGAGACTGTGAGGCTGCCAATTCTCCCATTGTCTTGTTTGGTAAGAGTAACTATGCAAAGCTCTTAATGTGTTAAGTGCTTTGCTGATGTTAGAATGTCAAATGCAGAATCGGCATCACAAGATAAAAATAAAGGGAAAACAATATAACCAAAATGGCCAAATGGCAAAACGGGTTTAGAGAAGTGATGTTCATATACGAAGACACAAACATGCCCACATATTCAATTATTCTACTCTTCAGCAGGGTACACATTCAGCCTACGATGGCAGCAAAACTAATGTCCTCAAGTTTTCTGATTGTCAATTTCAAAGAGAATATGTTGTGTTTATGTGTGTCAGGCATCAGGAGCTGAGCAAAGGCTGAAGCAACTACAAGAGGAGCTAAAGTGTCAGAGGCAAAATGCAGAGAGCATCCGACTTCAACACCAACAACGCTCTAAGGAGCTGGAGAAACAACATCAGAGGGTGAGATGGATGGATGGGAGGCTAATATAGACGAATGAAAGTTTACGAGAAATAAAATAAGATGCTTGAAGAAAGAGGACATTTCAGATTTGTGTCCAACCTGCTTTCCCCCCCCGTTCCACTCCAAAATCCATGTTCATGTTCAACATTACAGTTGATGATAGTGGCTCAGGTTTTGTGTGTGTGTGTGTGTGTGTGTGTGTGTGTGTGTGTGTGTGTGTGTGTTGCCTCCAGGACTTGACGGAGCTTCAGAAGGAGAGGCAGTGTCTGGAGAAGCAGCAACAGCAGGAGGTGAATAAGCTCAACCAGGAGCTCCAACAGGCCAGGACGCTCCACAATGCCCTGCAGGCTCAGGCTGACAAGGTAAATACACACACAAGCTACATACATATGCACAAAATGATACACTTTAACAAGGTAAACAAGCCTATGCTGTTTCATATCAATACATTTACAAAGATAAAGTGTTTTATTCAGATCTGTTACAGCACTGGAAACTGTGGACTATATTGTTTATATTTTGGTTCATATATCTGCTCTGTTTTTTCAGCCATTTCCTGTTTATCTGTCCTGCTTTCTCTGTCCATCTCCCTTCTCCTCCCTCCCTCTCTGTTTTTCCTGAGACTTATATTATTTAAACTAAAGGTCAATAAACGTATCTTGCTTCTTCTTCCACACTTGCTTCTTGTCCTTGTTGTTTTTCTCTCACTCTATGTTTCACTTTCTTGCCCTCTGTGTTTCTGTTTTCTTTTTATCCCCCCCACCCGCTGTCCTCTCCGCTTCGTCGTCCTCTCCTCTCGGTTTCTCCCCAGTGGAAAGGTTGAGCAGTGAAGGTAATGACCGCGTAACTATGTTTGACAGTGCAGAATGCTTTGATTATGGAAGCGTGGAACAAACTCCTAACTTGTGTGTGAGAAATAGTCAAGAGTTCGTAGTAAGCGAGGCGTGAAGGCATGGCTGCGGGATGAGGGTGCAGGCAGATGGAAGATTTGTATGAAGGTGTGTTCGGGCAAATTGCATGAAGGTAGAGATGGAGGAGTGTGTTTTTGCTTGGAGACATGGTGTTGTAATCATTTTCTCTTTTTCTTTGGATTTCATCTACATGAAGGAATGCTGTGGTGTTTATTTTTCATGGTGTAAAAAGTCTTAACAATAAGCGTTCATACCCACAGTGTCCTTTAAAACCTTACTGTAAGCCCTTTGTAAACCACACAAATGTTAACGTGATATAATCTGACAAGGCTCCAGAGAGTAAACACAGTTTGTGTCTAATCAAATCACACACAAAATCAGACTCAACTGCTGATTGTGTGTATTTCGTGTGACCAATTTACACAGCTCTTTGTGGAATTTGTGTTCACAGTTTTCCGTGTATTCAGTTTCACTCATGATATTTGTAAATGGGCTGACAAACAACATATCATTACAGCCTTGTGTGCTGAAGGAACATTTGCATTAATTCTCCCAAAAAACTGGAAAAGACGGTAATATCCAAGAAGATTGCTGTCAAGGAAAACTCCCAATGATATGCTGATTGGATTTGTAATTCATAAACTATTTACACAGTCTCTGCAACTTAAATAAGAAAAGCAGTTAAAACTAGTTACAGATGTCCTGAACCTTCGTCACTAAAATGATTGTTCTTCTTACTTACAATTATTGGGTCAATTAATATAGTAGGACAAAGCTCATACTTGTAGCAGAAGTTGTTTTATTAATGACATCCAAAAAGGTTTATCTTTAAAAGACAAAGCCTTAAGCGATGAATTTCCATATTTGATGAAACAGCATTTTCTGCCATTTTTGTATGAAAATATACTTTAAAATAGTTAGATAGATACTAAAATAGTATCTATCTTTATCACCCTGTTCTTTTTATGTACACGTTGCTATTTACAAAATGACATTAAGGTAGCATCAGACAAAACATTTTTTTTTTGAAAAAGGCTGAAGAAAGTAACACATTTGTTGGATTAGGAAATGTAATGTGATTACTAAAAATTGGATATACAGAGCTGTACAATAACGCAAGCTTTAACACTGTTCACGTGTACCATGACATAAGAATTTTATATGAGCACTGGTGGGAAGCCGATCAGCTTGTGAAGTCTTCCTCACTTTCCCCAGAGAGGTAGACATTAGCTTATGCTCGCTATTGATCACTGATTGCTCTCCTGCTTCCTGTTCCCCTTCACTAGTCCTGATTCCTGCGCCTACAACAGCAGCCATTCATTTCTTTATTTCTTCATGTTTTGTTTTTTTTACCTCCTACCGTCATTGTTTTCCTTATACCATTTCCCTTCAATCTTCTTTGATTTAATTTGCCCGGTTTTATTCAGCTACTGAGTCATAATATCCTCTATTAGCTGTCTCTACAGAAACAGTCGCTGGACAAAGAGTTGGACTCTCTGAAAGCGAAACTAAAGTGGACGGAGGCACAGCTGCAGGAGAGCCAGAAGAAAGAAGCACAGACACAAGCCAAACTGACGGTAACACACACACACACACACACACACACACACACACACACACACACACACTAGTGATGGTCCTGAGACTAGTGAGTCAGTGTCTCACTTTATTTAATTATTCATTAGCTGAGCTGTGGGTATATAAAGAACTCATACATTTTTAAACAACATCTTAATGTGCCATATGCCAGTCTAAGAGTTTCATAATAAATTATCTTTAAATATAAGTCAATTGTGGCTTCTTCAATCATCCAGCTGCACATATGGTTTTAATAAAGGTGTGGCATTAGAGTGCATTTCACAGAGCTAAAAAGATGAGTTGTCTCATAGATAAATTGCCTCCCCTGGCAGTCACTATGGCAAGGGTTGAACCTTCAAACCCTCTGTACTCGAACATAACCCAACTGTTATATTACTAATACTGAATCTGAATTGTGAACAGCTGAACTTGCGCACAAGAAAAGCCGCTGCTAAAACTAATAGAATTAGAGTAAAGCTCGGAACAGCCACACTGCAGAGGATATTAAACACTCCAGAGAAGTTTGTTTGTGGCTGTTCATTTCATGTTTAGCAGCTTGCAACATCAGCATTAATGCTGCCCTGCCTGTGGCTTCTTTGTCTGTGGTTTGTTGTTATTGTGACACTGTGTTTACATGTAGCCGTCGATACATAGCTCTTACAAATGATATTGTTCCTTATCTGGATGTCTGCACAAATACAAACAGCCCGGTGCAAAAATCTAAATGAAAATGAAATAGTTATTAATGGCTATTAAATAGAAATGAAGGATGTCTTATCATGGAAATACATCTGGTAGACATCTTGTAGAGAGGCTAATGTTGATGTTTTAATGACAACAGACACAAATTTCACAATTCCGTCTCAAAACAGAGAGTTGTTATGGAGAATAAATGTTCAACTGAGAACTCCAACTATCACCCTGGATACAATCCACCTTATTTGTATATTTTTCCCTCTCATTAGGAAGCGCTGCGTGAGGCAGAGGGTGTGGCAGTGAGTCTGGAGCAGAGCAAGAAGAGAGAGCGAGCTCTGGAAGAGGAGGGGAGGAGACTGGCAGAGGAGCGAGCCGACGCCCTTCGTCTTCTCAAAGAACTGCAGGGTGAGAAACGAGATGTGGGTGTGAGAGAGGACGCATACAAAAGATTTATCATATGATTATGATGATATGATTTTTGCATTAGCATTTTGGAAAAGGTCGGAGTCTTTTTTTATTTTGGAAGTTCAACCTCAGCTCTTATAATAAACTGTGTCGCCAAAATACAGAAACAAATATGTCCCCATTGAAACCCAGTTTCATAAAAAAATCAACAGTGGCATTATGTAAACAATCCAGCATTTAAAGAGTTAACATTCAGATAACTAATAAATATTTGCTTGTGATGATCAGGATAGATGTTTGTTAAAAGTTTGTCGCAGTGAGTGGAAGAAAATATTAATGTATAAAAAATTTTGGGCAGTTTTTTGACGTGGACATTTTTGTCCTCCAAGGACTTGAGAACTTTTTTCAAGTGAGGCACAAAGGTTAAATGGACGAGTCCTAATGAGTGCTTGACATTAATATGGGCTGTTCAGCACAGTTAATTCCCCTCTAACCCAGAAGGCTCTTATCCCAGTGCTGCCCCCTGCTGGTCAATGATGAGCCATACATTTTCTCTATTACTATGCACAGTTGGTCATTAAATAAATAGATAATCTCTTTCCTCCAGCCCATTATTTCTTATTGCATGTGTTGCTTTTATAAAAATAAATCTTTATTCTTCTGTTTGTATTTCTTTCATTTTATCTCCAGAGCAAAAAGCTGTTCCAGAACCACCTGTACAGTTTTGCCCTGTTGGACAGAGTTTCTCCCCTCCACCTTCTTACTCTCTTCATTCTCGACCATCAACTCACCTCAAGAGGCCCAGTGCCACCACCTTAGACGAGCAGAGGAGGGAAGAGGACTTGGATAAGAGAAGGGCAGAGATTGCAGCATCTTACCCCTCTGACAGAGAGCCAGGCGAAGGCATCGATGCGGAACACATCACTGACCGTATCTCCCTGGATTCTGAGTGTTTACAAAGGGGAGGATACAGAAGAAACAGTAAGGAGGAGGACAACAAAAGTAGAAATGAGGCGATGGAATGTGACAGCTCTGGGACAAACAAGCACTCCACATTTGATCAAGCACTCTCTAGTTCCTCTCACTCTGCTGCTGGTACACCCACCATCACATCCATGGATGTGGATCAGTGCAGTTTGAAGATCTCTGCTGAAAACACTCCTTCTCTCAAGGACTCTGAAGACCTCAAGAGGGAGAATGCCACACTGCGTTCAGAGTTACAGGATACACGTGAAGAACTGCAGAAACGACTTGAGGACCTTGAAACCCAACGACGGGCAGAGACAGAAGCCAGGACCCGGCTGAAACAACTCAGCAGGAAACGTGCCAGCCAGGCTGCAGAGAAGGACGGGCAGGACAAGGAATGGAAGACGCAGCTGGAGAGTGAGAAGGCTGAGACGGAGAGGTTGAGGAAGACTATGGCGGCTTTGGAGACGAAGATAAAGAGAGGGATGGAGGAAAGAGAACGGAAGGAGACAGAGGAGCAGGTGGAGGAGAAAAACAAAGCCCTAGAACACCGTGAGAGTGAAATGATAGAACTTAATATCCTGCTAAAGAAACAGCTGGCGGAGGTGAAATCCCTGCTGGCTTTAGAACAAGAAGAGAGAAAGAGAGAGGAACAAGAGACAAAGCAAATGACAAAGACAGACATAGATTTAAAGAAGGAGCTGAGCACAAAACTGGAAGAACTTGAAGCTGAATTGGAAGAACTGAAGCGCAGCAGAGACGAAGACTCACTGGAAGAGGAGAAACTCTCAGTCGCCAACAGCCCACTGACGTACCTGACTCTCCATGACGATGAGCTCAACTCCAACATTGTTCGCTGCAACAACAAGCTCCTTCCTTCGCCAGAGCAGCACCTTCTCTTCTGCCAGTCCACCAACCAACGCAACATGCTGGTGTCCCAGGCCACAGCTGATCTCATGATCCAGGATGAGCGCACAGTGATAGATCCTGAACACTCACCTCTGTCACATGAGGAGCAAACTGCCTCTGACCTCGAAGACGACAGACAAAACTATCTGGCAGGGTCTTCTACGTCAGACCCCCAGAAGGTTGAGCCTGCCTCCTCAGATTTGGCAAAAGAGGTAGAGCGCCTGCAGAAGGAGAATACAAAAGAGACAGAACGTGCTAACCAGTACCAGGTTAAACTGGAGGCCCTGCAGAGCCAGGTACGTCATGGTGGATAAACACGTTAGTACATTAAGTTTGTCCAGCCAAGGTAAAACAATTTATATTGAGATGCATAGAAAACTATTACTATGTACGAAATCATAACACTTGATTTGTGAGTAGTCAACTCAATCCAAGTATTACACATCTGCTACTTATTGACCTTTATACTTAGGTTTCAATAGAAGAATGGTGTTGTGACCCCTGAGTAGGAAAACATTTAAGTCGGTAAAACAAATGTATCATACTCTGTTCAACGATCCAGATAATAATAATAATAATAATAATATTAATAATAATAACAACAACAATAGCAAATGCATCCATGCACATATGTAAATTCATCATGTGCAGAACCTCCAGAAAATAAAAATGCATGTACTACAATCAAAAGATAAATACTAGTAAGAAAAATAGTAATAAGAAAAAATATAATGCACTCTATTATTACAACAAACTGATAAGTGACCAAATCAAATTGCTCACGAACAGAACCTCCATAGAAAATACATCAATAATACCCATCTTTATTAATAAAATAAAATAAAGCCCCCAGGCTACTCGGTCTGTATGTGGTGAGAGAAAAGAAGCCACAAACCAGGGGACCAGGCCACATTTAGTTTAAAAACCCAATAGCTGATGGAATAAAAGTCTTCACATATTTATTATTGCCACCTAATGAAATAATGATGGAAGCAAATACTTTTTGTGTAAACGGCTCTGGGAGTCCAGTATGATATCTGAGCTTTCTTTGTGGCCCCGACTTAGAGATGACATCATTACATCAAAGGTCATTTAGCAGACGCTCTTATCCAGAGCGACTTACAGTGAACTAACTACAGGGACAGTCTCCCTGGAGCAACTCGGGGTTAAGTACCTTGCTCAGGGGTACAATGGTGACAGCCCTGGTATCACAACCTTCTGGTGTTCCACAAGACCACTAGGCCATCACCACCGTAATGATCATTTAAATGTACAGCAGTGACTCATAGCATGTATTCACAATTGTTTCATAGACTTTTGGTTGAGATTTACAAATCAACAGATATTACTAAATGTTTAAACAGACTTGTGTATTATTTGGTTTGTCTTTTTTTTTTTAAATGTTCTTACAACACAGTAAAGCTGTGACTTGTTACTCGTTTCTCGTTTCTCTTCAACGTTTTCTCTATTCTGTCCTTTTTATTTTCATCTCAGGTGACACGTCAGACAAAGCAGCTAACCATGGCCTTTGAGAAGCAGAGCCAGCACATCTCTGGTCTTTTAGCTGAGCTGCAAGAGAAGGAGAGCGCCCTCCGCAGCCACGGGAGAAGAACTGCAGCAGTACAAGCAAGCGCTGGAGCCGCTCAAGGCCGAAAAAGAGGGCAAGGAAAAGAAAAGAAGAAACCAAACAGCAATCGAAGAGGTGGAGAATGAAGAACAAAAAGAAGAGACAAAAACTGAAGGGTCGGTGGAGTCAAACCAGGAAAAAGAACTCTCTACAAACTCACTGACAGGCGGAGACTCTGATGCACGGAGAGATGCAGGTCAACTAGAGATTGTGAATCACAGTAACCATGACTCTGTGATGGCTGAGACTCAAGCTGGAGGAACAGCAGACGCGGTCGCAGAACTGCTCGCTCTCCGATTGGAGAATCAGCTGCTGAAACAAAGAATAGAATCTGTGACTGTCACCAGTGAAAACCAAGAAGACTCCGTCAAACAAAGCCAAAACACAGGAAATGCTGCTCTGTCCTGCTTGGAGAAGCAGAGGTCACCTAGTGTGCCGAATGACATCAGCACTGACGCACGGCTGCAGGATGTGAGCAAGAGGGAAGATGAAGGAGATTTGGAAAGGGAAGATGGGAGGACTACAATGGCTGAAGAAGAGCTGGAGGCGGTGTCTGAGCTTCAGATCGACCGCCTACATCAACAGGTAGTGACGATGTACTACCTCTTAACGCAGCAATGATGTGACATGTCTGACTGAAGTGACAATAATAGTTGATCACATAGACAGTAAAAATAAGTATATAATTGAGTTTGTGATGTACATGTTGTTAGTTTGTTGTTTTCACTGGGAAACTGAATTCATGTCCTTCCTTTGAATTTAATTGTTCAGTTTCATGTTACATCATTAAAGGAAAAAAATAATCAAACAATTAATCAATACATTCTGTGTTGTCCACGATACTGGATTTCTCTGTTATTTGTTTTTTTGGGGGAGTTTTTTTCTTATCCACAGCATATGATTATGTTTTTCTTAAAGTTGTATTTGGTCCTTCCCCTCCTGTCCAGGTGGAGGAGCTGCAGATGATGCTACGGTCTCTCTCTGCAGAGACCCAGCAGCAGACTGAGGAGCTTGTTATGTGGAGACTGGCCTCCCAACCAGCCCCAACATTTGACCAGTTCCTTGCCAACACGGACAACCAGTCTGAGACCCAGGACCCGATCTCTGCTGTCAGACAGTCCCAGTCAAACCAGCAGCAGACTGATGAGATGACCCTGAGCCAGGCGCCGTATCTGGGTATCCAGGAGAGCCCTGGTAATGTGACGTTCGTCAGAGAAGATGAGTTATTCCTCTCCTGCTCCTCCAACAAACTGCAGGGCCGCATGTTGTTCTCCAGGTAACACACTCATGAATATAGCAAATACTCACATTTGAAGCTGCGTATATGTAGGGTGATAATGTATATATGTACAGTATAATGTATATCTGTATATAGGCTTCTGTTGTCTTCTTTTTTTAAGCTTTAAATTATCTCGCTTTGTTCTTGTTTCACCGCAAGACTTCAGAACGGGAACGTCCCTGAACCAAAGAGTCTCCATCCCTCTAAAAAGACTGCAGTGCTTCATGAATACATTCAGGACACTGCCACAATTGACAAGGTGAATTTATTTTTTATCATCATTCACTTACATACCTGACCTGTTTTAGGCTCTTTTTATATCAAGGTTTTATAGAATATTTGAGTAGAAATCCCAGTAGCTCTATAACTGCAGTCCGATTAGAAGCCTAGGAAGTTCTTCGGGCATAACTGTAATGTGGTGCAAATTATAGAGAAAATAGAGACAGTGTTGAACTGATGCACTTCAAATTAAATAATTCTCTGCGGTGTAACCCAGAGTCAGTGTACAGCAGGCCAGATGAACATCCAGTATTGACTGAATATTGGTGGTGTTTAGATAAAGCTGTTCCCTATAATTAGAACCAAAGTACAGTCCTTTCCAAGAAACGTCCTATTAAATTATTAGAGCTGTAAAATAAATAGTTTCCGTTATTCCTTCAAAATTAAAAACACCTGCCTGTCCTAAATACTTGTCTTTACTTAGGAAAATAAAGAAACAATTCTTTAGTTTACATTTTGACTTACAATTAGTGTGCTCACATCTTTGTTTACATGCAGGATTAGGCCTGAAATTGTTTTGTGTTTCTCTTGACTCAGGAATCTGAAAAGGAAAACCAGGAAATCAACATCTTGCATCAGTCAAATACCTGTCAGACACAACACAAAGAGAAGAGAGATACTGAAGTTATCCAAACGTCCTCTGAGAAAGCGGCTCAACCACTTGCCACCAAAGATTCTCACAAAGTCTCAGGACCGAAGCTGACCAAATTGGCCGAGTGTTACACGGGGAATCCTTCTGAGGCCAAACCGGATGCTTTCATAGCAACCAATGAAATGAACACAAGCAATGATTCCTCGGACAGATATGTCAGGACAGAAATGAAAAGTGTCAGCAGTCAAACGGAGGAGAGTTTGTCTCCTCGCAGTGCTCCAGCCTCTGAACTCCACTGTGCATTCACACAGACTGAGGAAGAGGAGGAGGAAGATGAAGAAGAGTTAGTGGTATCCCCTCCGGTCTGTCCCCTGCCATTAACTGAGGGAGCAGAGTTAGGAGTCAAAGTGTTGTTTTCGGGTTCCTTCCCCATCCCGTCTGACCCGGCCCGTCTGGCTGAAAGAATCCGTCGTAACAGGACGCAGCTGTCAGCCGCCTTTGACGACACAGAGTATGAACCTTATGGGCTGCCGGAAGTCGTCATGAAAGGTAACTTTGTAAGCTGTAAGTTTGTGAGGTGAAAATTGACGATTAAAAACATGAGGCATAATTACGTAAAGAGTCATTTTATGTTTATTTACAATTAGTACAAAATCCTTTAAATAATTAACCGCTGGATAAAATAATTACGAATGATGGCGAGTGACGTTGAGGTACAGAAAGTTGTGGGAGCTCATAATTCATAATGTTCCATCACACTAAACAATTGCCATAAAATAATACTGGAAAATATTTAATTGGGTGGAACAGGTCAAGTTGATTTACATATGTGATAAACAATGTTCATTCACGTATTGCTGTTACTTCAGTGTGAACAGTCTGCTGGTAAAAAAAGAAAAGTTAATTTAGTAGGCAATTTCCTTTTAACAGAATATAAGTGAATTACCAAACGCAGCAAAAGAGCAGAGGATGCAATATCAACTTATTTGACAACTGGCATGCCATGAAAGTAAACATTTTAAAACGTTTAGATGGGATAACAACAACAAATGCTGGATTAATTGGTTGAGTATCATTAATAGTGTTCATGGGTAAAGTTGTGACTTTCTGACCCTGTAAAGTACAACAAACAGAAGTTCCTGCCGTCTGTCCTTCATCTGCTTTCCCCTAATCCTCTTATTTATTCCCCTGTCTCCCCCTCTTCCCGTCCTGCAGGTTTTGCCGACATCCCAAGTGGTCCCTCGTGTCCTTACATTGTGAGAAGAGGTTTGTTAGGGACATCTGTCGTACCTGTCCTTCAGAAAGACCTGAGACAGGAGGAGGAGACGGATTAAAACACAGCTCCAGGTAAACTCCAGAGACACTGAGCAAACTGTTGTTATCAATAAATTCTAATTATATGTTGATTAATAGTAAGCTTTACTTTACTATTCATTACTTTTACATTAAAAGAAATTATAGAAAAAGACCAAAACGAACATTATGTTAGTTTTCTCTGTAGTTTCCAACTTTCCCAGTTTGTGACACAAAGCCTCAAGCTCGTCTGTTCCCAAATAAATCTTCCCAAACAGAGAATGCAGCAGTATGGCTCATCAATACTTGTTAGTAGGATCAATTCATTATTGGTTTTGTTCTTTTGATAGGAATTGTTAACAATAACAATATCCAATTTCGCTAATTCTCAAATACCCTTTTATCACCTCTGCATTGATTTATTAAAAGAGTCGATGTTTCAGTCACAAGGTCCTTCGTCTCAGTCTTGAGAAAGTTTCTTGTGACCAAAAGTCTTTTTTTATTTGAAATTGGATTTTATTGCCTGCACCACAAAAGAGACAAAGCATGTGGTGTGTGTGTTGCCTTTTATTCTAACAATAAGAATATCACCAGACTTATCTTCACAAGTGAGTGAAAATATTGTATTTCATTATTATTGTTTTTTTTTGGGATAAATTAAGATTTTGACCTTTAACAAGACAAAACTTACGTTAGTGTGATTTTGTATCCTGGTTGTCAACAGATCTGGTGGAAAGAAGTGATCACTGTGGCTTGACGATGGACGACAGCATTAATACAGGGACACACTCCAGTCACCAGCAACCTGAATGAACTTCGGACCTTCAAACCAACACAGGAGCAGTTTTTAAAAAGTGCTGCCATCACGCACGGACTTCTGTAACGTGTGTGAAGGTAACTTGGCTTGCACTGGCGGAATAAACACTTCCACTGTGGATTTAAAATGTCTTAATGATCACTAGTGTATCCTCTAACTGCTGCGTGGAGACAATGCTGTCACTCTACACCCACCTGTATATTTAGGTACAGAGGTAGTGATTAAGGGATGTTTGTTGATTTATTTGAAGTTTACGACCACTTTTCCAAAGGGACTGTTTAGTTCTTCGTGTCTCAGTTTATGGGTCTAGCTTCAGCGTACTTTGAATGAAACAGTGCCTCGTTGATGCTTTTCTAAATAAGTGCTTGTCAAGAAAAGTTTGACTTATTTTCCAAAAAGGGTGAAGCCAAGAGAAGCCTGTTGTGAAAATGTTTTATTTTTATCCTTGAGGTGGCTTATTTATGGACACTTGAATGTGTTTTAGTAGAAGGCCGGTGTTTACAAAAAGTTGTGTGAAAGGGAGTGAGCGTGTGTGTGTGTGAGAGACATCAGCTGTGAATATGGACATGTGTGTCTTCTTCTTGTCGTTGCTGTTTGTATATGTGTGTGTGTGTGTGTGTGTGTGTGTGTGTGTGTGGGAAAGAGAGAGGGGCGAGCACATGTCTATGACTCAGTCTAACCTGTGTTGGTTTCCGCTCCATGTATGGTGATGCACACTGCGCTCCCGCTCTCCTCCTTCTGCTGCTTTGCTTCTCTCTTACACTAACAAGCACTCAGTGGTTGAATAAACCAAAAAACTAATCATTTGAAGCTTTATTTTATTAGCAGAGCATACAGATAATTTCAGTTGGTTTATTATATTTGATCAAATATCATTTCTTTGAGTGATGTGACTGTTTTTGGTTTGGATTTTGGTTCTTGCACATTTGTTACTTTGCCATAGACAACAGTAGCCCACATGTAGAAGTACACTGTAGATTTTGTAGATATGTTTGGAGCTGATGTACAGTTTGTGTTTAGCCCTATAACAGAGGATCTCACCACTTGGCTTGCCTACAAGGTTTGACCAGTAAGTTAAGGGATAGGTTCACATTTTTTCAAGTCTAAGGCTGCACAAAATATCGTTTAAGCATTGATTACAATGTGCACATATGAAATAGTCACGTTGCAGTATGTGTAACGTCAAGTAAGGGAAATGAACTCAAACATGTCATCCTAAAACCTTTTTTTGCAGCTTGATACAAAAGGAAAACTTGCACGTCTAATTTTCCATGACTAATCGACAGGAGAAGTGAGGCTATGCATGCAGAGTGAACCACCAATCACAATCATTCTTAATCAGTTAATTAAACCAGCAAAGCAGGCCCCACCTGTCACCGACCACAACCTGAAACAAAAACACAGAAAAGAAAGATTTGGTTGAAAATATATAAACTATAGGTGTTTCCAGCCGCCTGTTTTGAAGCATTTTCAATTTGCCCATTAAAGAAACCTGAGTGGAAATATCGCAAAACAGATTCACACTTGGCTGGTGTATTGATAGAAGGCAACCAAAATGTGACGGAGTACAACAGAAACAGATTTAGCGATTAAATGATGATGTGCATGAAGCATGTGACTTATTTCCACTGAAGCTTCTGCTCCGCTCCTCATCGCTCCACAGAGATCTGGTGGAACCTTCCTCACAATAATACCGGTACATTAAACAAACAGAATTGTCATATTTCCATCAAGTTTTCTACATTGTTTTTCGCTCCTTTAGTGATGTCATCTTGTTGGTATATTGAATAGAGTGCCATCTATTGCTTATCTTCGATGAACCAAATCCTAATATTCACATAATGGTAGTGAATCGAAACATTAATTCACTTCTTTTACGATAGCATTTGGATGGAAACCATTTGGATGAATCTCTAATTCAGCTCGGTCGCTGACGAGACAACATCTTCACATAGTTTATTCAAAAGGTGTAGGTAGGTACATTGACAACTCGTCTGCAAACCATTCCTTATTTGCCGAGCAGATAATAATCCGACAGGAGACAACCATTCATTCTTTCAATTTACACATATTGTTATGCGAACATTGCGTGACATACTTGAAAAAAATGTGAACCTATCTTTTAAAACCTTGCTGAGATTATCTCATCGGAAGGTTTTAGACATTTGTGTTTTTTATTTTTTATTTAAATGTTTCATATTATTTAGAGGTAGAGTCATTCTCTCCTAGCCTTGGTTTGTTGACTCTGTTAGAAAAGTGTGGACTGTCCTGACTCCATGCTATCAGCTATTTATTTGCCATTTTGACAACCCCTTCAACACACACACACACACACACACACACTTCCCCTCTCTTTCAGTTGCCTTCATATCTCTGGGATCTGTAGTCTTTTGGCAGTGAGGTGGGATTGTCTGACTCACTGTGTATTTGTTGCCTTGTTTCGAACACTTTCATGTGAATGTATCTGTGTTTGCAGCTAGAATAAAAGGCTTTCTCTTTATTTAACTCGTGTCTCATTTGGATTAATTTATCTTTTGATCACCTTTTTTGTTTCTAAGATGTTGAACCGTGTACTTTGTATTTCATGTTGTGACTGACGTTAGGTTTGTTCCGAGTAGTTTGTTTTTAACGGCTAGTAGACATTTAAGTCTAAATGAGCGCCATGGTCCAATGAGGACAACCTCAAAGTCTTTAAGTGAAATATCTTGGTTAAATCACATAAGTATTTCCGCAATTACCAAAGTCCTCTCCCTTTGCCTCTCGGTCATGAACACATTGTTGAGAAGGTGCTGAAAGGTTTTAAAGGAGCACACTTGGATCAAAGAATTAAAGAGTTCCAGCGTTTATTTTATTTCATGATGCAATTCCCTCTTCAAGAGCAAGAAAGATTGTGTGGACGATAACTCTGACTGTGAAGAAACAAGTGTCTCTTTTTACTTCCCAAAAAGACAAGAGGTTGGAAAGACGAGGATTTAGAGAGCTAAGCCCCCCCACGTCCAGCTCAGGAAACACCGAGGCCCTCTGCTCTTCCTCTGCAGCGACGGCACTTAATCACACTCGCAGCGCTGTAATGGACTTCACATGCCTCGGCCCTTTCTTCTCCTCCTCCTCCGATCTGCTCGCTTCTGTCAGTGATGTAGGGTCACGCGTATGGGGAAACACCTTCCAAGGAGAAAAACACACATGCACTTTCACAACACTCACACACTCACACAGAGCTCCTCGCTGAGTGCTGAATTGTGAGAGAACGGCACATGCTGTAAGAGGAGAACTTGGATAGCAACATTTCTCAATACTGAAGGTAAGACATGCAAAAATAAGTTCTTTCTGGGGTGTTACTGAGAGTTTAGTATTTTTGAGACTGATACAGTTGTTTATTTTTAGTTTAGAACAGGAATTTGTAAATAATATTGGTTTTAGATCCAGTTTGCATGTGTGGCCTTTCTTTTTTCTTTTTAATTATAGGTTACCAAGTATAGTAGCAGACTGTCACACTGATTTAAAAAGAGACGATGAATCCCCTGCGCTAACATTCCTGTCAAAATATATTCTCTCAACCCTGACACTACAGACAAAACAGTCATTTAAGTGCAACATTTAGAAAGGAACTTAGCTTAAATCTGTATTTTAAGGTTTTGTGCATCTGTGTTTTTGAGAGAGCAGCTGTTGCATTTGATAAGCATTTAATTGGAAATATTCTTTTTTGGTTTTATAGCCTTAGAGAAAAATATCTGCTGGTTTATCTTTTTCTATGCGACTTCTGTAGCTCAAACAGTCCTATCATTATTTTTGAGGATCATTCTTTCCCAGAGCATGAAACCAGAGAACCAAAAGTTGTAACCTGTGATCTCTCTGACGTCAGTGCTGGTTCACAAAAAAAGAGGCAAATACTTTAGGGGGTAATTACATCTAAAAGGACCTTTATATTCTCCCAAAATTGTAAATTCTTCAGCAGATACTACGTCCTCACCCACAGACAGTCATATTCATCTCTGGAGGTTTAAAAGCACAGATGAAGGCCAAAGGACAAAATCAGACAGTCGGTCACATTCATAAACGAGCCTGTTTCTGTAACTGGTAAAAGCTATAACTTCACTAAAGTCCAGTAGCTTTACTTCTTAGTAGTTTGGAGTGTCACAGATCCCACTGCTGTGTTTGTAAATATCATAATAGATATGGCAAAATCGACATTGTTTTCCTCTTTTCTTCTAACTTCAAATAAACCCAATATGTAGGAAAGTATTTTAGCTGTAAGCCTTTCCTTTGTCACAAACTGAAGCTTACACATTGTAAAAAGAAAACATTAATGTTACACACACATGGAAATAGTTAAGTTTTTATATAAGTTCTAAGATTTTCTCTCTTTATATATTTTTAATATCAGGGAGTGCTTGTGTTGTATTATTGTCCTGCACAGCAGGATAATGACACAAAAGTATCTTATTTATATTAGCTATGCATAAGCCACTGTATATTACGCAGACTAAGAAATACAGCATTTTATTCTAGTGCCTAATATATGTTATTTCAATTTAATTGTGTTATGTTTATACGAGGTCTAACTTCCTGGTATTCTTGTAAAATCCTTTTTAAGAAGGTGAACAAGGTTAAAGATCCCCCCTAACCCTTTCAGGTGAGTCTCCCCATGACCTCACCTGGAAGAAAACATGCTTTTAGTCCTATTTAGAACTGGTGCACTTCAGCCTCTTGTGACTGAAACGAGTATTACAACAACGAACACTTGACCGATGATACTGACTAAAAAATCACCTGCAAAACTTTAATGAAAAAAAAAAAAGTAACTTTGAGACAATATCCTGGAAAAAACTTCTTTCCCCTGTTCTTACATCATATTTACAGGAGAGAAAACAATTTAGATCAGAACTAGAAAATATATCAGCAGTATGTATCACTTTCTCAGGGCTTCCATAGTTTCTCCCTCATTGTAAAGTCCAGAATATAAAAATGCCAATATTGTTAGTCTTGGTGTTTGTGCACTAAAGGTTTCATGTAGTGACAAACTGCATAGTCATTAGTTAATCTCAGTTTGGTCAGATTTGTCTTGTACACCTGCTTTTAATGTAAACCTCAGAACAGAAAGAATACATCTTCTCTGAGCCTCGTGCTTCTTTTCAAACAGCTCACCTCATGATTCATTCCTTTACCTGCCTCCACTGTTTAATTTAAGATTAGATCACCGCCTGTCGGCCACATTTCTGCTCTTTCTAAGCCCCACTCACTCAATATCTTAGCAAAATATCAAAATATGCCAGCGCAGGTTTAGACAATGATAACTAATAATATCTGTCGGTGTTGAAGCCAGGGGCAGAGAGCACGACGGTCCACACAAACCACAGCCAACAGTCCATTAGCGCAGAATGCTAACAGTCCGCCAGACTCTGGGAAACATCAGAACATTGTCAAGGTGTGTGTGTGTGTGTGTGTGTGTGTGTGTGTGTGTGTGTGTGTGTGTGTGTGTGTGTGTGTAAGGTAACACAGTTCAAAGAAAACATTAGAAGCCAAATGAAGATAAGCGATAAACATGTTTTCGATTAATGTTGAGATGTATGTTTGGAGCTTTGGCACAGTGTAATCATTTGTGAGCTCACTAGCCGGGCGGCCTGGAGTACGTCAGTCCCTCTCTGGTTATTATGACAACGTCTCTACAATGTGAACACTTATTTAATGCCACTCATACCCGGCTGTAACAGAGAGAGAAACAGGGAAATGTGCCAACTTTAAGCTGTTCTGTTCCTCAATGCTCTAATCTACATTTACACTTTTACATTTATGTGTTTGCCGGTTTGTTTCTGCATTTTGTTGTACTTAAAAGCCTTGAAGGAGATGGAATTGGCCCCACAATCCTCCGCTCCTGAACATTGAAGACACAGGAGAACCAGAGAGAAGGCACAGCAGAGATACAGAGGAAAGAAGAGTTAAAGATTTCTCCGTCAGCTGATTTGTGGAGCTCTAACATGGGATGAGCTCCTGACCTCAGTGACTTAAGGTATTTTTTTTTAGCATCCTCTCAATAATAAAACATTCTTTATCCGTCATAAAAGAAACCGCAGAAAGCATTGAAGAATAGTTCCTTTCAATATTACAATATTGCTGCATTTGAGTGTGGTCACATTGGACATACTTCTGAACCAGCTGCGCTTTTTTCTGAAGTTTGTTAGATTGTAATAAGCGATAACAGGCACGCTCCAAGTTAAACAGGATTCAACTCTGGTAACATCACAAAGTGTGACACAGGAAACAAACGGCCTGGATTTATTTAGCTGCCGATAATTAGGGATATCTCTGTAATGGAGAAGTACAGAACTAAATTGCTGGAGCACTCCTTTATCACCAGTGTGAGTGTTCACCTACTTATTTTACACCTTGTCAGCTCTTAACTTCTCACTGATCGTCTCTTTAGTTTTGACGCACAGATGTATAAATAAAGGTTGTTAATGTCTGTCAGTCTTCCAAGAACACTTGTGTTGCTTGCTTACACATTTCCGTGCTCACACATGCAGTACCTCTCTAAAGGAACTTCCTGTTTACGGCCAGCTGTGCACCAGTGTATCCTGACTGAGAGCCCGACCAGATCCTGGCCTGAGCTCTGACCCTCTAACCCTGGAGGGGCAGGGGGGGTCCACGGGGAGAAAATGCGGTGTACCACCCTCTTGGCCCTGCTGACGGGGGTCATGCTGTACCTGGTGATGGGAGCGCTTGTTTTCCGTACCCTGGAGTTCCCCAAGGAGAATTTGGCGTACGAAACATTGGTCGCTACCAAGAACACCTTTCTTGATAATAACTCCTGTGTCACCGAGCAGGACTTCCACAGGCTGGTGAAGGTATCTTTGGACACACTGTTGTTACGTAAACCCTCTCACTCTGACATACAGTATTTCTTCTGCTCTTCTGTTTCTGCTCTTTCTGATTTTACTAGACAAGGGACACAACACACATTTTATCTTCAATGTGCATCACTGATAGAATGCTTAGAAATCATAGAAAACAAAACACTTGTTAGAACTCCAGGACTTGAGTTTTAAAATACTCCTTACACTACATTACAAATACAAGCTGCTAATCGCTTTATCGGCATACTTTAAAAAAATTGAATACTTCACTACAACTACTTATTTTCAGGAAATTGTGTTTCATAAAGGGGATTTAAAGTGACATGGACTTGGCTACATTTTCTTCTACTTTCTGCTTCAGAGCCAAATATTTGTAACTTTTTACTCCACTACATTTTCTGACAGGTATAGTTACAAGATACTTTTCATGTTAATTTTTTAATAAAACAAATTTATGCATTGTGATCTCTTACAGAAGATCAGTGTCTAGTTGGCTCTAGTTTTTAGCAGTTTCACTAAGGTTTAATTTTAAAAGTCCAAAAATATACCGTATATCCAAGTTTGTGTAATTTTCTTCATTCCTCTCCTGTTAATGATCTTGTGACCCTTTTTAAGGGGGCCCGACCCCCAGGTTGGGAACCACTGCACTAAACTATCTTACCTTTTATATAAAGAAAGAAAAGTCCATCTTGACCTGCTGCAACAGTAAATTGCTCCTCTTGCATTGATGCATCGTATTCTTTTAAGGTCATTGTAGTCGTACTTTTACATAAATAATGGATCTGAATACTTTTTATTACTGATAAAAACTATGTAGCACAATCCAGCTTGTAGATAACATAACCCTTGTGCCTCACTTTAAAAAAAAGTTGCTTTGATGTCCTTAGAGGACAACAATCTCTTTGATGGTCTCTAGTTCACATAATGCCACTGTTGTTTTTATGAAAAACACAAAACCTTTATTATTTTCTGGATACTAAATACTCTGCAAATTATTTTTTCACAGTCTGGGATTTGTCAATGATTAGCCAAAATGATCGAACAATTTAAAATTAAAAAGACAAAAAATGTCCTTGAGTGAGACCCAAGGCTTAAGTCCCTGGATATCTAGCCTTTCTGTCTAAGATACCTACCTGTGTTGAATATAAATGTGCAGTTAAATAAATGACATCCCTCCCTGCAGGGAGTGGTGTCTGCGGTGGAGGCGGGCCTGGATGTGAACAACCTTCCTGTCAACTTCACCAGCCGCTGGGACCTGGCCTCCGCCTTCTTCTTCTGTGGTACCATCATTACCACCATAGGTAGGCGGGGACTCACCTTCAGGCACCACTTTAAAGATACTACGCATATAAAATGAAGAAGTGAAGATTACATTCCTGATATGTTGTGGAAATAATTAAAAGGAAACAAACTTTTTACAGAGAGCTTTTGTAATATTCAAAAGAGTTTAATTTGATCCTTTAATCATCTTGACAACCAAAACCTTGTGTTGATTGTTGGGTGCAGGAGACCGACTCTTTGATCTATTTAATCAAAGTGCAAATACCAGAAAATATATCTTTTAAAAAATAAATTCTCACATGGATTTGCAGTAGATCTGACTACAGACTGTAGATTTAGTTATAACAACGTTTTAAAGTAACTGAGCTGATCTGGAAGCAAACATTATCTCTTTGGTTGAAAACTAACTAACTACTTGCAGAGCTAAGTGGTAAACTGAAGGTAAAACGTTGGGTAAAAAAAATGACATGCTGGCCTTTTCTTTTTACATTCCTCTTTTATGATTCGTCAGCTTTTTGGTACCTAAACCAAAAATATTCAGACTTTTAAAGCTGTTTTAATCACATCTAAATTGGATTTACAGTATAAATGCAATTGCGGGAAAAAGTATTTTACGCCCGCAGAAACCTATGTATATTGAAGCTTTATGTCAAATGTATTACCAGCTGTTCATATTAACTTTGATTGTATGTTTTGATGATGATTATATCATGCTAAGCTAGCTCCAGTCCGCTCCACGTCTGGTGTTAGACGCCACGAGACAACAATATATGACGACTGCATTGTTTCCTTTCAAATATTCAAATATGTTTGAGTTACAGTATGTGAGTGATCGTGAAGATGAAACACTGTTCATGTACATGGACTGTAAATTGAAGTTACTGATATGAAAGGAGTCTCTTCAGATGTTGCATATATATAACTTTTGTAAATAGCTGAAGGTCCTTATGTTGCTTCATTGTGTTTTGATTTGATTTGATTTGGTGTTTTTTATATTTTTTAACAGGTTTTGGGAACCTGTCTCCTCGGACACGGTACGGCCAGTTGTTCTGCGTGTGCTACGCCCTGGTGGGCATCCCCATGTTTGGTATACTGCTCGCTGGAGTGGGTGACCACATGGGCACAGTGCTGCGGAGAGCTGTGGCCAAGATTGAAACTCTTTTCCTGGTGAGAGTGGTCTGTCCTGCCCAGGAACAGTTGCATACAGTAGTGTGTTAATTACCGTGTTAAGTATTCGCTATCATTCACGCTGCTCTGTATTTGCCGTTATCTTTCTCTCTCTCAGAAGCGTAAGGTCCGGCCGACTACTGTGCGTGTGATCTCAGCCGTTCTCTCCATCCTGATTGGTTGTCTGATCTTCCTCGCTGTGCCAACAGTCGTGTTTCAGAAGGTGGAGGACTGGTCATTTCTGGAGTCACTCTACTTTGTGGTCATCACTCTCACCACCGTTGGCTTCGGGGACTACGTACCAGGTACTGACACAAGCACGCAACACACAACAATTTTCTCACAAGCTCATGTATTAATTCAAACCGTGCAGACAGCAGGTCGGTCAAGAGCAAATGTCTTTTTATTTTATTTATATATCTTTCTTCTTGTGAAACATTGTATAATTTCATATTTTTGGCCACTTCAAATCATTCAACTAAAACAGTCTTATAATTGAAAATGACTAAATTTAACTGCTACCACCATCATAGACATGCGCCTTGTGATGACTAAACTTTGGAATAAACACTGCTTTGTTTGTAAATGTTATGACTAATCTTCACATCTACGGGAAATTTTTAATTGGGGGCTTTTACGTTGAAAACGGCCAAGCCATCGACCCATTTCAGATATCTACTTTTGCCACCCCCTACACATGGGCAAAGTTTCACGAGTTTTCGAGCATCCCAAGCACCCCAAATATGCTGTCAAAGACTACAAATAATAATAATAATAATAATAATAATAATAATAATAATAATAATAATAATAATAATAGGTCCTCCGCTCCGACGTTGTTGGTACTCAGGCCCCAATAAAACTTTAGAGTGATGCACTTCAGTATAATCTGCCATCTGTCTTCACTCCAGTATGAAACTGCAGTGATGGTGAATCAGAGGAGTCCGATCAGCTGCAGCGTGAAATCAATAACTGATATCCAGTAAGGGGGCGTGTCGGCTGGGAAAAGACTTCTGTGAAGGCTTCCCTCGTGTATCCTCGCTCCTCCGAGCAGAAATAAGAGCTTTGGGACGGTCCTCAAGATGGCGCACCAGAACGACTTCCGGGTTAGGCGAGGAGCGAGGAAATATTAACTAAGAGACTTTGGATGTACCCCATGACTTTTTATGACTTTTAAAATAAAATGACTTGTTTTAATGACATACTATACTGTGACTTTTTTATGATATACCACTGAATGGAGAAGTTATGTGCTCATAAAACAAATCTCAAGGACTGCCTTCTTTCATCTACGTAACATTGTAAAAATAAGACACATCCTGTCTCAAAATGATGCAGAAAAACTAGTCCATGCATTTGTTACTTCAAGGCTGGATTACTGCAACTCATTGTTATCAGGTTGTCCCAAAACGTCACTTAAGACTCTTCAATTGATCCAAAATGCAGCGGCACGTGTATTGACAAGAACAAGGAGACGGGATCATATTACTCCTGTATTAGCTGCTCTGCACTGGCTCCCGGTAAAATACAGAATAGAATTCAAAATCCTTCTCCTGACTTACAAATCAATTAATGGTCAGGCTCCAGCATATTTTAAAGATCTCATGGTACCTTATAAACCAACTAGAGCATTGCGCTCCCAGACTGCAGGGTTACTTGTAGTTCCTAGAGTCTCTAAGAGTACAATGGGAGCCAGAGCCTTCAGCTATCAAGCTCCTCTCCAGTGGAACCAGCTTCCAGTTTGTGTTCGGGAGGCAGACACACTCTCCACATTTAAGAGTAGGCTAAAGACTTTCCTTTTTGATAAAGCTTATAGTTAGGGCTGGCTCAGGTTTGCCTTGGATCAGCCCCTAGTTATGCTGCTATAGGCTTAGACTGCCGGGGGACACCTCCCTGCTCTCCTCCTTCTCTTCCTCTCTCCTCCCCTCCCTCTCTTCTTCTCCCTCTCTATCTGTATGAATTTATGTAAATGTATGTTACTAACTCATCATCCGGGGCATCATCCTGGAGTTTCTGTGTCTCTCATGTGGCAGGTTGCCACTGATAAAGTTTACGTCAGGATCAGGAATCGTGGCTGCGCCTGCTGACCTGGTCCTGCTGGACACCGGGAAGCCTTTTTGACATTTTTCTGGATTCATCCATAATTTCTGTCAAATGTTGTATTTGTACTATGTTGTTTATTCTGTACACACGACATCTATTGCACGTCTGTCCGTCCTGGGAGAGGGATCCCTCCTCAGTTGCTCTCTCCTCAGTTTCTTCATTTTTCCCCCTTTAATTATGGGGTTTCTTTTAGGAAGTTTTTCCTTGTGCGATGCGAGGGTCTAAGGACAGAGGGTGTCGTATCCTGTACAGTCTGTAAGCACACTGAGACAAATGTGTCATTTGTGATATTGGGCTATATAAATAAATTTGATTTGATTTGATGTGCAAAACTTGTTCATGGGTGTTAATGTGGGCATTGCTTAAGGTGTCTGTGAGAGAGTTGTGGGACATTGGTCTGGTGGACAGAGCGATTATTCATCATCCAGGACCCCATGTTGATGCTATGTCTCCCTACCTGCTCCAGGACTGTTCTGTATTAGACTCTGACCTCTATTCATTGTGAGGGGGCAACAGAAAGGGGAACACTGCATCTCTATGGGGATCAGTGGAACATTGCATTAAAAGGCCCACTTTCTCTGTGTCCAGGTGGTGGTCGTGAAGGTGGCTGGTTCTTCAAGCCTCTGGTGTGGTTGTGGATAGTGTTTGGTCTCGCCTACTTTGCCTCCATCCTCACCATGATAGGTAACTGGCTGAGGGTGCTGTCTAAGAGGACCCGCGCTGAGGTGAGAGATGTATGATAGAGAGGAAGAGCTGCATTTAAAGCGATACTTCAAATCTTTTGAAGTGGGGTTGTATGAGATACTTTTAATTTATAGTCAGTGTATACAATACATGGTGGTCGCCACACCCCCAGTTTGGAGAAACAGGCAGGAGTTACTTCACAGAAGCTAAGGAATGTACTACAAAAATATCCCTTTTCACCACTTTACCTTGCAGTCAGAAAGCCCTTTCTGACAGGGAACTGAAGCTGCTATCCATGTTCTCTTCACAGCCACCAGACTCACTTGGCGAGAGCATAGATAACGGCTGTAAACGGCAAGGTAAAGCAGTGAAAATATTCTAAACATAGAGTAAACTAGTTAACGTTAAGTTTTGCTGCTGCCCCCTTCCAGAGCAGTACAATGCTTTACTTCCATGTCTGTTCTCCTGTCTGTTTCACCAAACAGTAGACGTACTGAAGGCCATCTACTGTAGGTAATACATTGACTATGGATAAGTACTTCAAAGCAACCCCACTTCAAAAAATAGGAACTATTGTTTAGAGGGTCATCTTTGGTCTCATGTCTCTCTCAGATGGAGGAGTTGAGGGCCCACGCTACAGACTGGACCCAGAACATCCAGAACATGTCCATGGACTTCCGCATCCCAAACCCTCTTGAGTTCAACGACCCTTTCCTCCTGCAGCGCCGGCGCTGGAAACGTAGTGAGCGTCGCCGCATCCGTCGGGGGGGCGAGTGCACTCTGGGATACATGGCCCGTGGAGGATCTGAAAATGGACACCTGCCAAACCGCTGGGCCAGCCTCTCCCGCTCCATGAGCCGGCTCGACGCCCATTCCTCTCTTGAGAGGGCGTTGGTGGCCAAGTCCAGGCCACGGGTCAGTGCTGGAGGTGGAACAGTCCCGAGAGCAGGGCCTGCATGGAGAGTTGACCCTCCTTTGGGTCCGCAGTTGGAGGGCAGGTCACTTCCTCACCTGCTGGCCCGCTCATTCTCCCTCCCTGTGGCCTGCTCCACCATAGAACTGGACGCACCAGGTGCAGCTACGCAGGGAGGATCTCTCTCTGGGTCTGAGTCTCCTTTTGACTCCAGATCAGACGTCTCCTCGGTCTCCTCATCCTTTTTGGTGCTTCATAAGTCGCAGCCATGCCATACAGTCCACAACATGGAGGAGGGAGGAGCGAGAGCCGCAGACATGAAGACGGCACAAGAGAAGGACAAACTGATTCCAGCAGAGAAAAGTGTATTTGTAGCCAACAATAGCCACAGACGTTCACCTGCTCCTGTTTTGCGTTCTCGCTTCACCCCTCTTCGTCCTTCTTATCATCCTTCTCGCAATCCAATCCACCTTCCCTCCCCTCCCCTCCATGCCGCCTCCGTACCAAGCTGCCAGCTGCTGGATTTCTTTGGAGAGAACCTGGCGTACATCGACGAGTCCTCAGACACTCTGAGTGACCGTGCTCAGCCAGGAGGAAGCGAGGAAAGAAGGAGACGGCCACGAAAGCCCAAAAGGAGGATTATTAGGAGGCAGCTGTCGCACAGGTGGAGCCCCCCGCAGGTGAGGAAGCCCAACAGTGACATGCAGCCGCCGTCAAATCCCCCCACACCACCGCCAGACTCCTCTCTTTCAGATGTGCCCAGATCGGAGAACCAGGCAGGTTCATCTCCGACACTCTGACAGCCACTCACAAGTGACAGAACATAAAGCTGTGGGTTTACAGCAGATTTGACACTCCGACCACTTAGAACGTACAGTATAAAGGCACGTGCAAATCTCGCCATCATGAATATAGCTGAAGTTCAGGATATTTTTTAGTATTTAAGATAAGCCTCACAAAGTCAGCCCACAAGTTTTGCTTTGATACTTTGTGATCCGACAGATGATTGACAACTGCTTCCCTTCAGACATGAGGATGATAAGACATTAACATATCGTACTGCATCATTTACTGATCTTTGCTTCCGTTTTTCAAACAGTGAACGAGACTAAGAGTCTGCAGCCACGCAAACGGTTCTGTGAGAATTTACTGAAGCGAATTTCATCTGACTAACTATTTCTTCTTAAAAATCATCTGAGCCCAATTATGCCTGGAAGACTCGATGTCCTTAATAATCAAGCAGGTCCCAGTGAGCTTTGATAAACTAAACGGGCACTTTGGCAATTACCAGAAATACGTTACACAAGTGTGCCTGTTCGGACAAACTTTTCATACCATATTAAAGGGCGACGTGAATGTCTGTACAAAATATTACGCCCATCCATCCAGAAGTGGTTGAGATATTTCAGCCGGGACTAAAGTTGGTAAAACGACCAACATTGTGACCTATGTTTTTCTCAAAGACATTTTTGATAAAGTTGTTTGCCTTCCAAACAAGGGAATCATGCTTCCCTTTAAAATCGACCACACCTGGTGCGTAAACTGTTGGTCACAGGTTTCAGTGGTTTAGAGACTCTCTGAGTCACATCATTATCCAGATGGCATTACACAGAATTATCTACTTTGATTTGTCTTCCAATCGAGCTCCACTGATTCTCGGGAGACATATTCAGCACTAACTCAGATGTAATTTGGCTTTTTGATGCAAACTGATGTATAGCTTTAAAACCAGTGCAGACACAAATATTACCCTTTTACGAAATACAACATTAAAAGGGAAAAGGAACAGGGGACAAGAGCAGAGGAGTTTTTTTACACAGACATTTATTTAAAAAGTGTGACTTGTTAAGGACGTCATCTACAAATAAAAACACGCGATGCATCAGGATCTGGGTAGTTTACCACTTCGGCTAAGAACATTGCAACCCTGAAGTGGGTGGAGAACAACAGTACATTATTAGCAAAGCACAGCAGTGCCATCATTCACCCTCAGCGTGTGTGTCAGTGTGTGATGTCATACAAGACAACTGAGAACTTTCTTCATGATTTAAAGGGACAGTTCACCCCCAATTCAAAATACAATATTTCCTCTTATCTGTAGTGCTATTTATTAATCTAAATGGTTTTGGTGTGAGTTGCCTAGTGTTAGAGATATCAGCCATAAAGATTTCTGTCTTCTCTCGATTATAATGGAACTAGATTGTACTCTGCTTTTGGTGCACAGTTTCATGTAGGAACAATTTTCTTTCCACCGAACTAGAGCTGCCAACCTTAATAAATAGTTCCTACATGAAGCTGCTCACAACAAGGTCTGTGGATTATCTTGAGTAACCGGGTCATGATTTCTGGAAAGAGACATTGCTGTTTATTTTAGCTCTTTGAGCACCATCGAGTGCCATCCAGTGCCATTACATTGGAGAGAAGGCAGACATCTCTACGGCCGATGTCTCCAACACTCAGCAACTCCACCAAAACAATATAGATCGTAAAATAGCACTACAGGTAAGAGGAAAAATATATATTTTTTAATTTTGGGGTGAATTGTCCCTTTAACCGTCCAGTTGTTTGAGGGATGAAGCAGGTGGTTCAAACTGCTCTTGAATGTTTTAAGGGTTAAAAAGGGTGAAAGTCAGACCAAGGTACTGTCCACTCTTTTGTATTAAAACTTTTGTGCACCGTGAAAAGCATCTTTGTGTGCTCGCCTTAGATACAAGTGTTCAGCGGGCTACTAAAGCAAAGCTAAAGTTACTTTAAAGGTTTGTGGCGTTAACCAACTATAATATCAAGTGTCCTTAAAGGTTGAGTGTGGAGGATTTAGTGGCATCTAGCAGTGAGGTTGCAGATTGCAACTAACTAGCAGCTCACTCCTCCCTTTCCAAAGGGTTGGAGAACTACGGCGGCCTTCAGGTAACGTAAAAACATGTAAGGCCCTCTGTGGAGCCAGAGTTTGGTTTGTTTGTTGAGCTACTGTAGAAACATGGCGCTGCAACATAGCAGACTCTCTCTCTATGTAAATATAAAGGGCTCATTCAAAGGTAACGGACACGCAACAATTCTTAGTTTCATGTGATTATACACTATATATTTCATCTTTGCCAAATAAAATTCCACTGAATCCTACACACTGGTCCTTTTAAAGAACTGTTAGTTCTGCTTGTGACCACTTTTCCTCTTGGCTGATACGGTTTGTTAGTGTTTTATTATTTTTAAAGACTCTACCCCTCTGCGACATAAATAACTGTGCAGATTTTTAAACTTGTGTACACATCTTTCGAGTACTATTTGTCCTCAGTTGAACCCTGTTAGATGCCTCAAGGTGACACATTAAAGTTATGATTACCAGACTTCTTCTAACGCACACTGCTATTTGACATTAACCATAACAGAGCTCGTCTGTGCAGATGCCTGTGTTTTGTTTTTTTCATCATTGTGATGACTTTCAGTAACATATCAAGTAATACACCTTGCACTGCAGCTAGATTCTCGCACGATCACATATATCACGAAAATCCATCTTGTCAGGCATCAAGTAATGTTTGAGTGTGAACCACTTGTGTCCTGACCAATCAGCGTCTTCCATGCCTGTGAGGAGCTACTGGCAGCTACGGGATTGGTTTGTGAAAACAACAATGGCGGCTCCTAAAGAGGTTAGCATACATGTGGAAATATCAGTTATATCATAACTAGAGAGTATTTCTTCATTGATAAAGGAGCAAATAATGGCACTGAAGGCTTTTCTCTTCTCCAGACTGGCTTTGGTAAGAGTTTGATTGACAGATGTTTTAACCAATCACCTGCCTGGTCTTTTCAATTTCCAATGACTGCTTGGAAATGTTTTTTTTAGGAAATACATGTATTTAACACATTTGTTAGACCTCAAGGACCCACACAATGATACAAGCAACAGTGGTGAGTAAAGAAATCTCCAAAGTGCACCTTTAACTTGTACAAAGCCTGTAGTGCCTTTGTGATGTTGAGTGATAAAAACCAAACCCGTGTCCCAATTTCATCCCACACATCTAAGCTGTTTTTGAGTGTGTTCTCCCTGGAATTTCAAATTTCAGTATGGGCAAAACAGTTAGTATTCATACTATAAAACAATTTTTTTTAAATGTGCTGTTGTATGTAGACTTCTTTTCCCACAATGCAATGCAAAAAGGAAATCCAGGCTGTATTTGTAGCTGGAAAGAAAATCATAAATTTACAAAAAAGTAAATTGTGATGGACAGCGCCTGAAAGATCTTGGAAAACAAACAAACAAAAGACTAGTAAATAATACACACTGTAAACAATTAATGTTCAGTATAAAATTGCAGTCTGTTGTTAGTCGTCAGCTGGAGAGCAGGAGATGTGAAATGACCTGAACCCTGAAAGTCCTGAATGAACTCGGCTCTTGGTGGATAAACTTTAAGTTCCTGCTTACTCAGACCCAGGATATACTACAAGAGGCCATCGCGGCGGCATTCTGCCCCCCACCAGGGCCAAAAATAAGTAGCTGACTGAATCCAAACTCGGCGCCCACATATTTTGTCATTTATTGACAGAGGGCTGGAAGGAGAAAGATATTCACATGGCAACGTACTCGAGTGCTGACCACGACCCATCAGTAATGTTGTGTATGAGTCTTAGTTCTGACCTACAAAAGGATGTTTTTACGCTCAGTTTCTTTTTTCTTCATACACAAAAAATAAAGAAGGCGGATATTTGAATTGTGGCTCACTGATGACTCAGACTAAATATGTGGTGTTAAACTCTAAATTAAATTTCAGATTTGTGTTTCAAACTGCATGATTGACTTGACGCTGTTTGTAAACTGTAAGAAGCTCAAATTAACGGCCCTCTGGTATAGTCCATGATTAGCAACAACATTGATTGTTGACCTTGACATTCATAATACAGCAGCAATGCCTCTAGAAACCAGACAGAAATATGTATGTGTCACAAAGGGCAAACATGAGAAAATGGCTCAATTAAATAAACAATAAAATAGTAAAAACTAAAATGTTTCCTGATATAATTCAATGCATGCTTTGATTCTGTCATCTGTGGGACAAAAAATGGTGGTTTTAATGAGTTTCAATGGGGACATGTTTGCCCCAAGGGTCTGAGTGTCTGTGTTATAGACTTATTATAGGAGCTGAGGTTGAACTTCCAAAATTCGAGAAAAAAACAAACCAAAAACTCACACCCTTGCCAAAATGACCGACACTGTTCTCTGTCTGAGGTGATTTCAACAGTTGCAGTAAGTTCAGCTCGATACAGATATAATTAACTATCAACAAACACGATTTCATGTCACATTTGACTTTAAATCCAATCAGCCTGCCATGAATCCCAAAAGAAAACAGAAATGTCGCCCTCCTGTGTTTATAAACAGGACAGCCAGGCCTCTGTGGGTTTGGCCTCCGGGCTGTTTCGTCCCACTCAAGTACAGCTTTAAGTTTGACTGCTGGGAGAATATGGTTTCAATATTGCTGAGGCCACAGATCGGTATCTTCTGTTTACTCCTGTGTCTCATTACCTGCTACGCTGCTTGTATAACTTTTTATTTTGCGTTTATGGTGTCCTGTTGCCCTGCAAGAGCTATATTTTCATTTAACTGCCAGAAATAAACAGGAACAATTTCAATCTAGTTGTGTGTGACGAATAAAGTCTCGTCCAAACCTGTAATGTGAGCTATATATGACACAGGCCACAAGGTCCATGTGAGAAAGACAGAAATGCTTTTTTGTCATCCTAAACCTTCCATCCCAAGAACCGTTTACAACCGTTATCAAGGGCTCTTACATTTTTTGGTCAGTATGAGAAGAACTAGAGCCATGAAGAGGCCGGATGTATGGAAGTCTGTGAGTGTGTGTACACTCCCTCTCAAGGTCAAAGGCACGGACGTGTGTGTGTGTGTGAGCGGGGGTCGATAGACTTCCCTCCCAAGGACAGTGGGACCCAGTGTGAGACAGAGCAAGGCGCTGTACAGTGGGATAAGTGCAGGTTGGATATAGCAAGGGGTAGTTAAGTGGAAAAGACTAACAGATGCTGGGGCTAGTTTACTCGGGGGGGAGGGAGCCTCACCACAGCCCGAGGACTAGCACCCCGACACACACACACACACACACACACACACACACACACACACACACACACACACACACAAGGCTGAATACTTACTGTGGCTTAGAAAAACAGTTTTACTGCAATGGCTGGAGAACAGTTTGTATCTCTTTAAGTTATTTTAACAGTCACTCGGACGAAACACTCAAAGGATCAGTTTATCAAAATTACAAACAATAAACAAAGTACCTGTAGAGGCATCTAGTGGTGGAAAGCAACTTAAGTACAATAGTAGTACTTCTACTCCACTACAGTCCACAGGAAAATACTTTTAACTCCACTACATTTACTGTATTTCAAAGCTTTAGTCACTTTGCAGATTTATTAATAATACAAAATATAATCAACAAATAAATGATGATGTATTATTATAGGATACAATAAGACCTTATAGCTACCTAGCAGTATACAAATTAAAATTAGCTTCACATTTAGCAGCTGCAACATCAAAGTGATGAACACATAAATGCATCAACAATTATGATTTTGGTACTTTAAGTTCATTTTAATGCTAATACCTTTGTACTTTTACTGAAGTAATATTTGAATGCAGGACTTGATACTTGAAATATATGTTGCTGCTCATACTTCTGCACTTCTACTTAAGATTATGAATGCAGGACTTGTACTTGTACTTGTAGGTATTGCTACTTTAACTTAAGTTAACGTTTTGAATACTTTTTCCAAAACTGATGATCGTTACATCATCCGGGAGAGTCCTGTGTTTCTATGTTGAGCAACACTGAGGAAGAATTGAATTGGGAATTCAGAATGAAGAAAAAAACCTCTTTAAAAGCTTCTCCACCTCCGCAACTCTATATAATGTTGTTTTTAAAAAACAACTGCCAGCCAATCAGAAACCAGATATAACTTCAGTAAATGCATGAAAACCACTGGCTCAGTCCACGACCGGATGTTGTTGTTGTGAAGACCTTGCAATTGTCAGACTGGACCACTTCCTTGCGAACACCCCCATCACAATCACAATAAAAGGCAGGGAATATTGTCTGTGCTATCCCGAATGACCTCACCAGACACACACACACACACACACACACACACACATTCACACAGTCGCTCTCTTCCACACACACACACACAGTCGCTCTCTTCCACACACACACACACACACACACACACACACACACACACACACCCGCACACACACACACACACACCACACACACACACACACACACACACACACACACACACACACTCACACATAGTCGCTCTCTTCCACACACACACACAGTCGCTCTCTTCCACACACACACACACACACACACACACACACACACACACACACACAGTCGCTCTCTTCCACACACACACACACACACACAGTCGCTCTCTTCCACACACACACACACACACCCGCACACACACACACACACACACACACACACACACACTCACACACAGTCGCTCTCTTCCACACACACACACAGTCGCTCTCTTCCACACACACACACACACCCACACACACACACACACACACACACACCACACACAGTCGCTCTCTTCCACACACACACACACACACACACACACACACACACACACACACAGTCGCTCTCTTCCACACACACACACACACACACACACCCGCACACACACACACACACACACACACACTCACACACAGTCGCTCTCTTCCACACACACACACAGTCGCTCTCTTCCACACACACACACACACACACACACACACACACACACACACACACACACACACACACACACACACACACAGTCGCTCTCTTCCACACACACACACACACACACACACACACACACACACACACACACACACACAGTCGCTCTCTTCCACACACACACACACACACCCGCACACACACACACACACACACACACACACACACACACACACACACACACACACACACACACAGTCGCTCTCTTCCACACACACACACACACACCCGCACACACACACACACACACACACACACACACACACACACACACACACACACACACACACACACACACACACACACAGAAACCACGGGCATACCAGAGAGCCTATATTTAAAATGAGCCCTGGGGATGTTTTTTATTTTCAGCATTTAGACATTCTATCAAAAGTGGTCAATGTGGATACTTGGGTGTAGAGAGAGACTGTGTGTGCGTGTGTGCATGCTGTGTGTGTGTGAGACTGATGGTAAAACGTAGGTATGACAAAAACATAATCATAGCATAGGAATAGCAATGAGTCAACAGCTTTTTCACAATAAAGATAATAAATGCACATTCAGAAAATGAGCATGAGAGTGTGATTACGGAATATTTGAGCCAGACCCAAAGAGGTACAAATTTGCTAAGGCTGCAAAATACCACCTTCTAAACTTGTAACCATTCCAAATATACAGCCCTATCATCCCACGTCTCATTTTCAAAGCCTCTCTTTTCTCCCTCTCTCCTCCCACCACAAATCCCAGAACCTCGAGCAGCAGAGAGAGAGAGAGAGAGAGAGAGAGAGAGAGAGAGAGAGAGAGAGAGAGAGAGAGAGAGAGAGAGAGAGAGAGAGAGAGAGAGAGAGAGAGAGATGAGGGGAGCATTTAAATCTAGCGTTCCGTGAGTGGTCGGGTCGGTGTCTGGAAATCTTTCACATCCTGTTTACGCCGGGCAGATTTCAGCCCAGGAACCACAGAGAGCTGGCACGGCCTCCGCCTGGACACAGCTCCTCTCTCTCTTTTCTATCTGCCTCCTTCTCCTAAAGATCTCAGTCTGCAAAACCTTTCCACGCTGCCTCCTTCATATCAACACCTTCAAACCTGAAGCAAACACGTCTAGTTCGCTTCGCTGCCCACGGCCGCAGGAATATACACAACGAGGTGGAATCAAAATCCTGATAAAAAGAATCCTTTAAATGCATGTGGCCAAATTACACAACACCCTCTTTAATGTCCAAGTACAGGTTTAATACAGCTATGTTGTCATATTTACAGTGTTCTATATCAAACGCAAAGTTCCAGAGAACGAACAAGTTTTCATGCCTGTAAAGAATGGAATAGTTGAGTAAAATTATAACATCTCAAAAGTCTGCTAAAGGTGATCAAACAGTGACAGTGAACAAACGGACGTCTGTCCTCTCGTCATTATTTTTTAAACAGTTTGTAGTTTTGGTCCTGTTATCATTCCCCTGCCTCACCTCGTTCTCTGAACTCAGCGGCACTTGCAGGATTTGACGACCATATTGGAGAGTTGCTCAACACGTGGTGTGCGGCCTATAAAGTACATAATGGTGAGGGGCTGCAGGTCCTGAGGAACGCAGCAGGGCGAGGCGGACGCCTCAGGGTTCAGCTTGTTGTACAGCGGCAGGATCTGACCATCGAAAAGAAAAAAAGGATTAACTTTGATTGTATGTTTTGATCAAGATGATTTAATGCTAAACTCCGGTCTGTTCCGCGCCAGGAGACATCACACTAATATGAACGGGATTGTTTCACATTAAATATTAAGATATTTTTGGTTTTGTGTTTCCTTATTTGTCTCTCAAACAAAACAACAAAAATTCAAAAAACAAACCAAGCAAATCAAATCCTGTAAAAGCTGCTGTCATTGCAGCAAACTTAAGTGTCAAATAATTAAAGAATTAAGAAAATCCAACAAATCTATATAACAACAAAGGGTATGAAGAAAAAGTAAACAGAAGGCTCTGTATTAGTCGGTGAGGCCACAGGCAGCGTCACGAGCTACGAGACAAACAGGCTGTGATTGGAAGCCTATATGTGCTGTCACTGGCTGCTGCGAGGTGACAGCCCATTTATGGCGCTGGGGTTAACCAACCATAGCAAACTGTGGTGTTGAGTCGCCACAAACAATGCACATAAAGCTCATTTAAGGGCAAACGTCACCCGCATTTTAAAGTTTCTGTACATTGAAGTCTGTCTGGAGGTGGATTTGAGTTTGGTCCAAACCAGAAGCGGAAGAGTTACTTCAGTTATTGAAGTTGCTTTTGTTTGTACTGGAGCAACTGTTCATAACTTTCTATTTATAAAATGTGGATCTCTCACGTTGAGAAGTCTGTCAAATTATTATTATTTAAAAAGAAAAAAGGTCATGAATCTCAAGTTTGCTGCAAAATATAATTTGGAAAAAAAAGTTTGCTTTGCTACGACCATGCCCATCTTCGAATCTTCATTTTAAACTCAACTACACGTCTATAAAGGTTCGTAACTGCATCTTGCTATCCCAGTAACAAAATCTAACCACAGACAGATATACAGACAGAAATTGGCAAATTACTCAAATCCTCCTCTGTAGTAGTTCCCGCTACAGTAGGTGTCTCCAGGAACACATTCTGCCCTGATGACACACAGACTCGCGAGCAGAAAATCAATAAATAAACTTCAAACCCCAGTCCTGGTCTTATCTCTTCTTACAGAAATAGAAACTCACCATGTTATAGTGGTTGTTGGCACTCCAGAGGTAAGGACAGTTGCCGGCACAGAAGTTGGCTTTGTAGCCTTTGGGCTCATGGATCCACTTCCAGTTTAGGTCCCTCCTGAAGTCGATGTAGAGCGAGCGTAGGCAGCAGCCTTGTTCTGAGCCTCTGAGACACAACACACACACATGGAAATATTTCAACTCCCATCCTGCTTTTCATGGTCTGCGGCAAGGGCCCAAAGTTGGGTCATGGGAAAATGACAACGGGTCACCATTGAAGCTCCAGCCATCACAAGGTAATGACTATGTAAGGCTGCCAGAGTCTTCCCCTGCAGCGCGAGGTAGTCTAAATAAAACGCTACACGCCTGTTGGCCTGCAGTCTAAACACAGGGTCAATATTGTTAGTTTTTTTTCACACAATAGTCTGCGAAGTTTTAGGTCAGGAGAAAAATTCCAACACCCACCACAACTAGATTTCAGCATTATAAAACTACATGTCAGTGAGTCACACATAACCACACACACTTGCGGCTGGTCAGCGGCCCTACCGGGAGCAGGTTGTGGTGTCTGTGGCGGCCGCCCTCTTCTTGCGGTTCTTCTTGGTCGGGTTGTCCACTCTGTTACTGGGCAGCATGGTGAGGATAAGGTGCGGCGTCTTGGTGCTGAAATCCCCCTGGCCTTTAACCTGCCCGGGCTTTATTATCTGACGAAGCTGCTCATCATCCACACCTACGGAAGGGTTGTTAATAAGATAATAATCCAATGTAAAAGTTAATGTGGTAAATATTGAGTTAAAAGAAGACTATGCATTTCATTTGAATATCTGATATGTGAAGTGATAAGTACAGAAGATAGCTAAGAGTCCTTACGTTGTATAAAAAGGACTTCACTACCCATAATGCTATTGGAACGGAAGAAAAAAGGAACGTGTTTGTTTGAGACATTAGTTCTCTCTTGTTGTTAGCGGACCATATCCAAGGAGCACGTGAATGCACCATTGGCCTTGGCGGAGGTCTGCGCTCTCCGAGTGCCATTCTAGTTCTTAATAAGACGATCTTTGATAGGAATGCAGATATGCTGAGTAAGAAAAGCCAGCTTTGTTCTGTTTTGTCAAGTTCCAGGTTGACAGATCGCTGATTCACCTTTTTCATTTATTTTCTGGTATGCATTATTAACAAGGGTGAAGAAAGTCAGCAGCCAAATTATTGGCACAGAAAGATCTATCTGAAGTGTACAACCAACAGTTGTTAAAGAGGGCCGAATCATCCATTATATCTGACTGTACCCCCCCCCCCCCGACAAACATGAGCCAAAACTAACAGATATAAATTCTTCGCCATTTCACTGCTGAACTCTGTAAAGTATGTGTAGCATCAGCACATCTCAAACCATCCTGTTTTTCTCTTTCTTTAGTTTTCACTAATATTATAACTTGTGTCCTTCATGTGGTTTACTCTTTTTTTTATGTGTGTGTTTTATTATATATGGCTTTTTTTATGTTGTGTGTCTTGCCCTACGTTGTTTTATTGCTACTGCGGCTGAACCCATTGCCCCTCTGGCACAAATAAAGGTCTTGAACAGAAACAGATATACTATATGTATGTATGATACAGTTGTTTTTTAGGCCAGGAATGACAGCCTGCATGCTTATATTTCTGAGCTCAAAACAAGCCCCTACTTGTATTACATCAATATCAAAAGTCGACATTTCTTCCAAGCAGTAAAAAAAACCCCGATTTGGCTCAGAGTGTAAATCCTGAGGAAAACACCATAATTTTGGTCTTAAATGAAGCAACACAGATTCACAGTGTGTGGAAGAACAGTCTCTGCATTATTCCTGTACGATAGTGTGATTCATGAATCATTTTGGAGGCGCCTTGCAGAAGAGTCTCCACTTTGTGTTCACATTTTATGACTTTGTTGCTGTGCTGATAAATTTGACACAAGTGCTTTTAATTTCTCATCTCTATTGCCAATAAGATAAAACTGAGGCTAAGTTCAAAGCTGGGGCAGGCAGTTTATTTTGGGCGCCATTGGGCATGTGTTATGTGTTTATGTGTTGTGGTTAGCTCAACAGCTAATTTTCACATTGGCCCAAATACAACTAATGTTGCATGCTGACCAGTCATTCACAAACAACCCACATCTACAGAAACTTCTGGAAAGTCTTTCTCAATGAAATGAAACAGCTTCTCTGGAACAGGAGGTCAAACTACTCAGCATTTATTCTGTAGAAGGCTTGAAAATTGTTCCTCTAGTAAAAAAAAATCTTTATTATTTTTATTTATTTGTTTATTTATAAGTAAAGGCCCTGTCACACATATCCGTATGACAGAAACGTATGAAAATTTGTCAGAGTCCAAATACGTCCAACTTTTCATCGTATCGGAAAAGTGAACATATACAGATACGCATGTCTAACCTAGTGATAGAGTATCACTTACTAATACAAAATGTATCAGACGAATACCCAACGAATGCATAAGATATACAAAAATATGGCGTATACTAAATATCGGCAACACGCTGGTGTACGTAGATATAAGGTAAGGTATAAGTAGTATTCGTTAAGAGCTCGCTGTGTTACGCTGGGGTGCGTTGTTGAACGCTGATGTTTTGAGAATGTTCAAAATTACCGGACGTACCCGACGTGTGCTTCATAAGATATGCCGACGTTACGTTACGTTAGACATACGTGAATACGGAATACGTACGTGAATATTTACCTACGTAAATATAGTACGTGAATACCTACCTACGTAAATACAGTACGTGAATACCTACGTGACTACGTTAGAGGTACGTTAGATATAGGCTACGTCGGCTGACGGTGAATCCTACAGCCAGTTATTGATAACGAGTGGATAACCTATTCCTACCCTATGTTAACATTATGCCTGACGACGGAGTAACTTATTAACGTGTTTCTACAGTACAGCTAGCGTTCAGCATGTTAGCCGTTCTCCAGCATCAGCATGACGTGAACCAGATGGCACTTTTCCAGCTCCGTTGGCCAGACGCTCTGATACGTTTTAAATAGGTAAGTGATACGCTATCAATGTTTGACATATGTATAATAATTCTTTATGTATTCGTTATGTGTACGTCAGCTACAACAACGCTGTGGTAAAGTTGGACGTATTTGGACTCTGACACATTTTGAGCTAATTTTCATATACGCTGGCATGTTTCTGTCATACGGAACTGTGTGACAGGGCCGTATGTCTGGCGTGTTCGGTGTAACGTCTGCGTCCTTCAAACGATCACAACTTACCCTTAATTTATATCAACCTATTGTCGATATTTCGTATGCGCCGGCATTCGTTTCTGTCATACGGATATGTGTGACAGGGCCTTAAAGAGAGACTGACAGTTGCAGAAGCAGTGTCCGATATACTGTAAACGTATATAGCTAAAGATATGTTCCGACACTAGTCCTTTGATAGTTCAAGTAATCATTAAAATGACATGTTACAGTTTTACATATTAAAATGTTTATATACACTATATACACTGTGGGTTAATCAAAGTCTCAGAAGGCTGCTCTAGTCATGCACTCTGCACCTACATATATGAGTACCACGACTTGGCTAACATAATATGCATTGAAAAAAGGAAGTGCAGCAAACCTGCAAAGAGAGCCTCCAGCTCCTCACTCTTGTTGGGAACAATGTTGTTGGTGGCCGGGACGAAGGTGCAGCAGGGACAGTGGACGCCCAACTTCAGGCCGAGATTATTCTCTGATCAGTAGGAAGGACACGCATCGAGATCAACTGATGGAGATGAAGTTCACAAACACCGTATATACATAAATATGAATCATGATGTGGAGGAAGCGCTGAGGCAAACCTGGATCTGACACCCAGTCCTTGATGGTTTCGGTGACGCCCACAGAGATCCAGGCTCCCTTCGTCTTCAGCTGAACAGTGCGGGAGTCAATATAACGTTGAGTGGATGTGCTCTCTTCATCCGGCTTCAGCAGCTGATATAACACACACACACACACACACACACACACACAGTTATAATAATGAGGTGTAAATCACAAACACCACCATCTCACGTTGGATAAAATAAATAATAATTTACAGCTTAAAACAATCTGAAATATATTGAAAGGCTCTTCCAAGACAATGGGGGCATTTCTTTGCCTATTTATTCCTGAATGAGACCCCATTTTATTAAAATTTGTATTCTGACCTGGAAGGTGAGTTTATTATGTTTACTGCAAAATGTGAAATATGACCACGATGTCTGTTTGTCTTGTAGTTGCTTTGTGTTTGTTGTTTTTTCTATTGCACTACTATAACATGTCACTCACAAGTGCTTTAACATTATTGTCAATTTTTGTATGAAAATCACTAAACAAAGTGCAATAAAACACACACGGAGTAAGACAGTGATGTAGCTGCCATAAAGATAGTCAGTAAATATTATAATTTCCTCCGTGGTGAAGGGGGCAGTGAGTTCATCTTCCTTCATTTTTAAATGAATGGCACAGAGCCTAACACTGTGTGCCATGGAAACCAACAACAACCTGCACATTTTCCATCAGGCATGTCAATTATGTTTACTCACTTTCCCGGGGCCAAACATACTTCTGTGCAAGGTGTGAAATGTGAAATGTGATTTTAAAGAAGCATGGATCCTTTATATTTGCAGAAAATGTTTATTTGGATGTAAAAGCTTAAAAAGACATAGAAGTTCAAAGGGTATATGAAATTCTGAAAATATTAAACTGATTTAGTGGATCACACTGAGAGAGTGGATAGAGACTAAAAATGTGCCCCAAAACTTTTTATTTTTGTTTTCTTTTAGGTTTGTTTGTTTGTTTATACAATAATCTGTTGGTTTTATATGTTTATAAATGTTGAAATCCTCAATAAAAACTAAAGTGAAAAGAGAGACAATTGTTTCTCACTGATTTCATGTTGGTCATGTTGGTTCTGCTGCAGTCCAAGAGGTGTATTGTTGTTTACCTGATAGATCTCCACTCTCTGCTCGGAGGCCCGGGCCTGCGGGTTGGGAGCTCTGAAGATCCTGAACTCAGCCTTCACCAGCGTGCTGTTGGTCAGGTCCACTCCGCTGACGTCGAAGTGGACGACTCTGTAATGTGGGCTAGGGGCTGCTGGATGTACCACATCTGGATGAAAAAAAACATAAAAAGGATGACTAATGATCCAACAACATCTCATGCCCTCTCTCACAATGTTATATTTATAGTATTTTGTTAAAAAGCGCTGTGGGGCTGAGGCATTGTCTCGGACATAATAACTGATGATGAGTCTCTCAAAACTAAATTATAGGTTTGGACGTAGTGAGTAAATGCTTCTGGTCTTATGTTTAATATACGGGAGATTGTTGCATTTTAATGTATGAAACATCACCTCCCAACTAGACAGGTGTGTAATTATGTATTATATTATTAAGTATCCAGTACCATTAATCCTAAAATCTCCCATCAAAGCTTTGTTTCTATTCGTATGAGCAGCCGGCAGTTTGTCACTACAGTGTCGCCCTGAAGGCATCAGAGTTCACTGCCTTGCTCAAAGGTACGTCTGCAGTAGCTGTTGAAGGAGGGGGCAGGATTACTCCTAATAAGTTCACCACTGTTGTTCTTCACTCCGTGCACTGTACCCGACAGCTCTAGATACTAGTTACCATTCATATAAAACATTTTAGAGATGGTCTTAGATTTTGTAAATCCTAACATGGTATAAGTGTTTTAAAGGCTGCATTACAGTAAAGCGATGTACTTTTCTAAACTTACCAGACTGTTCTAGCTGTTCTAATATTTGCCTTTACACACTTAGTCATTATATCCACATCACTGATGAATATTTATCAAAAATATCATTGTAAATATTCAGTGAAAGCACCAACTGTACAATATTGTCGTAATATCGATGTTGAGGTATTTGGTCATAAATAGTGATATTTGATTTTCTCTACATCGCCTAGCCCTAGTTAGAACCACCTGGATCAGATACATTATGTAACCGTCGGGAAAAGACCATTTTGCACTTTAATAAAGTCAATTTTTCTGCTAATACACCTGTACTATTACTTGAGTAACATTTTGAATTCAGCATTTTTACTTGCACATACTTTTAATTGAGTGGGATCTGAATACTTTCAACACAGTATGAGAAATGGTACTGATGGAGGTGAAGCCTAATCAGTCAGTGCACTTTATTCTAAATATATGATAAGCTACATAGAAGAAAAAGGATGAATAGGGTTGGAACTAACAATTGTTTTCATTATCGATTAATCTGATGATTCTTTTTTACATTAATCAATTAATCGTTTGATCCAAAAAGAAGTCAGAAAATCCATCCCAGTTTCTCAACGTTCAAGGTGATGTCTCGAAATGTCTTGTTCTGTCAGTCCAAAACCAGAAGACATTCAGTTTAATATGATATGAAATAGAGAAAAGCTGGAAGTCTCCAAAGTTGAGGCTGGAAACACCATTTTCTGCATGAAATTACTCAAACGATTAATCGATTGTCAAAATAGTTGGCGATTTTTTTTCAGTCGATCAACTATTTGATTAGTCAACTAATCTAATCGCTGTAGCTCTAAATGATAATGCTAAGTTAAAACTATAACAAATAGGACTGCTGCTATTGCTTTTATTAATTATTGGATATACTTCAAAATAAATAATATAAGAAGCAAAAATGACTCTTTAGTTGTGTTTAAAGCAGTTTATAACTTATTTAAAAAAAGGTTCTTTTTGGGCCCCCTTCAGTGACCCATAAGCACCCCGGACCACACATTGAGAACCTCATACATGGACTCACTTGTGTCGGTACGTTGGGGCAGCATGTCAATCCTCTGCACCTCTTTGGCATAATAGTCCTCTTCGCTGCTCTCGCGCTCGCACGCGGACTCGGCCAGACGCACGCGCTCCTTCAGCAGCTCCCGCGTGCTGTTGTAGAGCAGCACGACCTCCGGGGGCACGGAGCCAGCCGGCGGGTCCTCGTCGTCCTTGTCCGGAGGGCTGCGGATGCGGAGCTTGCTGAGGATCTGCCCGCGCACCGCCTCAATGCGCCGGGACTTTTGCGCGTCCAGGTTGATGGAGTGGCACGTGTTGAAGCCCTCCACCAGCAACACACCGGAGAACCGGAGCAGCAGCAGCAGCAGCGCGAGGTGGAGGAGCCACATTGTCCGGTGAGGAGACGGAGGGACAGAGAGGTCGTGGAGGAAATCCAGTTGAAACACTGAGGGTCACTGTGGGAGTCTAACGTCACTAAAGCTGAGTCCCAAAAACTAAGAATGTAGAAATATGTGCGTAAAGTGGTTTAAAACTGAAACCAAACCTCCAAAACGACTGGAATAAAAAGCCAAAAAATATCCAGTTCTAACGGACTATTGTGGTCAAAACTACTTTCTGTGGAAAGAAAAAACACATCTGCTGATTTTACTTTTATTCTGCTACGGTAATTTTATAAAAGTGTTCATATATACGTCTGCTTATTTGACCACCAAATACATAAAGAGGCATTGTCGATTATTCTTTAGTAATAATTTAAGTTATTACATGTAAAACCAGCAGATACGTAATAGACCTGCTTCTACACGGCAAATGGTATAACACTACAACCAAACTCCACTGTGCAATTATCACATTTAGTGATTGGAAGTTCAGCAGACTCGTGCGCTCGAAAGTTCCGGTGTTGTCCCGTGCCGGTGCGTGCGCGCTTTCCACGTGTAAAAGTAAATATATTTTATTACAGTCTAACCGATAAGTCAAGTTTCATCCGTGTCCGTTGTCCGTCGTCCATCCTCGGATAATTGAACAGCTTTCATGAGAAAAGACTCATCACAGGAGCTCAGCCCATGTCGCAAATTCTCCAAACAAAAAACTTCATCTCACTTCATCTGAAGCGGCACGGCTCGTGTGCATTCACCTCCGAAAGACCCATTTGTGGAGCAAAAAACTTGCCCATACCCACTTCCAGAAAATCTACTTAAAGCTTTAAAAACAAAACAAATAAGGTCCTCTCATTCCCCGGTATATGTAAACAGAAAGCAGCCTGCACTGAAACGTTGGAACTGTTGATTTATGTTGGAAAAACCATGCTGGGCCTGTTAATCTCATATAAACATCAAAACACGGAAAAAGTCAGACGACATAAAAAGTTATGACGCAGAAAAACATATGAAAGAAGTCCTTGTGCTGGGAATAAAATAACGTTACTGTAAATTGCAGATCCCCGGTCTAAACGAGCTCCAGCCAGGAAGCACTGCTAAAAAACACTGAGACCTGCTGCATGATGGGACTCCCATTATTCTCTGTGAGCAATGCTCAGACAGAGGGAGGAGGTGGAGGAGGGAGGGACTGGATGTGAGAGAGGTGGTGGTGGGGTGGGGTGCCACCAACGTCAAGGGAGTGTGTGATTATGTAGGCAAGAGCCATCTCGTTCTCTCTCTTTCTGTCTCTCGCTCACTCTCTCACACACATTTTGCAATTTCTTCTCCCCACAAAAATGCTTGCACCACCCTCCCTCTGCAGGTAAACACCCAGATTTAAATGAATAGTTTTTACGTTTTGGGAAATATACATATTCGCTTTCTTACCCAGCGTTAGATGACAAGATTTATAACAGTGCAGTAATTATGAAGCCAGCCTAGAAGCCAACTGTCAGCTTCATATTTACTGCCCAGAAGCCAGAAAGCCAAGAAGCATATTTCCCAAAAATGTAAATCTTTACACTTCAAAAGGATCAAATAGAAGATGGGGAAATGTTTTAGTCCATGCCAGTGATTTCAAAACACAGCTTCAGGAAGGATCTCAGTGCAATTTTCATCTTAGACTCAATCATGCCTGTAGCTTTAAGGCTTATCCTAATGTTAATAAATCACTCCCCAGCCCATCCCTTTTTTATCTTTATCTTTTCTAACTTTCATTCGAGGCCCTTTCTTTCCTCTGTTCCTCTTTCGGTCTCTTTGTTAATTACAGCTCAGAACTTGGAGAGGACTGTTAATCTGTCAGGGTGGTTTTTATTGCTGCTCTGCTGCCATCCCATTATACCATTATTATAGTTGCGGGTACAGACCTGTAATTACTGTAAGTAGAAGGAAAAGGTAGGAGACTCAGGCTGCCTCAAGGCTTCTGGTCAGGGCGAACCCCCCGCTTCATTGTCTGTCTTGGCAAGGTTTCTATAAATGATAACGCCGCCTGCAAACAAACAAGCTCCTGTTCTAACTTGACAGCTGAGAAGTGACTGAAAAGACACTTAATTTGTCTCTTCCTTTCAGTATTATAAAAGACCAGACAAACCGTGGGGCATCTCAGATCACAGGAGCCCGCTCAGGTGGGGTGTTGTGTGTTTGTGTGTTGCTATGTGTGGCATATAAAAAAAAAGAAAGAAAGACTTCCTCAAAAACAACTTCTAGCCCGCCTGCTTTTTTCTGCCTCTTTTCCTCAAAGTCAAATATAGAGAAGCCACTGCCACGTCATCCGGCCCTCAGCACTTTCTTAAAACACTGAGAGAGGGCGAGATGGGCTTCAGAGCTTGCCTCCCACTAATGGAGCCTCATATATTTTAGCATGTCTGTAATATAAGTGAATCCATATTTTCCACAAAAACCTAAAACAATTTTGGCTTGTCGTGGAAATCAAGACAGTTTTATTGAAAAAAAGAAAGAACCCAAACAGTTACAAAAATAAATACAGATAAAACCACTGGGTGAAACATTTCCATCTGTTATCCTTAAAATCTTTTTTCTCCATTGGCAGCATCAGCCACTTAGATATCATAACAATCAACCAAACAGTGTGGCCTGTTTTCTCAGCGCACCAACTTAAAGTCCGACCTCCCTCCTCTCTGAATACCCAAAATCCCGTCTCAGTGACAGCTCGGGGTGAGTCTGTGTGAGTCTACACCTCGTCCTCGCTCAGCAGCATGTTGGGGATTCCTCTGGATATCGGGAACTCTCGTCCTGATTCCGGGCACCGCAGACAGCCCTCGATCACCTCCACCTGCAACACACACAGACCACGATAAGAGTTTAGAGACCAACACTAGATGTCACCACAGAGCAAAATACAAAAAAGTATTTGGACACCCTGGTCTGTTTCTGCCATACTTTTGGTTTGGCACAGGCCTCCAAGTTCCAATTGGCGAGCTCACCTGCAGGCATGTGTGTGCTAGCGCAGGAAAAGATGCCACAGACAAAAACAGTTTTGTGTTTTATGAGTAAGGAAATGCATTCAACACATTTTTTTGGACCTCAAGGAGTTACACAATTTGTTTTGGTGAGTAACTTTTGTTTACAAGAAATTGTTTGAACAGTTTGGGGAAGCCCCTTTCCTGTTTCAACATGACAAGGCACAAAGCCAGGTCCACACTGGAATCCATTTCCAAGTCTGGTGTGGAAGAACTTGACTGGCCTGCAGAGTCCTGACCTCAACCTCATTCAACACCCCACAGATGAACTGGAACCAGTGTTGGACTTCACTAATGCTCTTGTGGCTGAATGGGAGAAAATCCCTGCAGCCAGGATCCAAAATCGTGTGGACAGTCTTCCCAGAACAGTAAAGGCTGTCATGGCAGCACAAAGTGGCTATGACATAGCGGGCGGCTGTGGCTCGGGAGGAAGAACGGGCTTTCCACTAATTACAGGGTTGACGGTGCGATCTCTGGCTCCCCCATCGGCATCAGTGTGTGAATGAGAGGCAGAGTATAAAGCTCTTTGTTTGTTAATGTAGAAACGTGTAGTCTATTTACCGTTAAAGCCAATAGTTTTGGAATGAGATGTTCAACAATGAAATGTGTGTAATGTTTGGAAGTCGACATACTTTGACCGTGCAGTGTACATATTGAGGTTAGAATAACGTCTAAAATGTAAGTATTTTAGTTCCCGTCTTTGATCTCAACATAAATGGCACTCTCCTCCGCTGAATGGACGTGGTGCAGTTATGAAAAACAAGACACTGTGCAGGAAACAACCACATCAAAGCTTTGCTGCTAATTGCTATTGCCAGTAATAGAAATAGGATGTGAAGTGCCAACTGTACCTTTCTGTGTAACTGTGCGAGGGAATTATGTAAGCTGTTTCACTAAACTGTAAGCTGGTTCTACACAAGAGCTCTCATAATCTCATTTACTGTGTTAAGTGAAACAAGCAAAGGAAACAATTCTGGGATCCACACAGTAAGTAATAAAGAATGGAGAAGTGATTTCAGGCTTGTGGAGATTCTTTGGTTTGATTGAAATTTAAAGAGCTAAACAACTTGTGAATTTGAATATCTTCGTTACCATGGCGAAAAGAACTACAGCTGCACCAAATAGTCGGTGAATTGATTAGTCGATCGACAGAACATTTACATATTTCGATAATCGAATAATGGTTTCAGTCATTAAACATTCTCTGGTTCCAGATTCTCCCATGTGAGGACTTTTATATCATCCATCCATCCATCGTCTACCGCTTATCCGGGATCGGGTCGCGGGGGCAGCAGCTCCAGTAAGGAACCCCAATTCTTCCCTTCTCCGGGCCACATCCTCCAGCTCCGACTGGGGGATCCTGAGGCGTTCCCAGGCCAGTGAGGAGATATAATCTCTCCACCGAGTCCTGGGTCTTCCCCGGGGTCTCCTCCCAGCTGGACGTGCCTGGAACACCTCCCTAGGGAGGCGCCCAGGTGGCATCCTTACTAGATGCCCGAACCACCTCAACTGGCTCCTTTCAACGTAAAGGAGCAGCGGCTTTTATATCAGTTTAAACTAAATGTTTCTGGGTTTTAAACTGTTGCTTGGACAAGACAAGACATCTGAAGACGTCTAAAAATATGTTTAACTATATTTAAAAGACCAAAAGATTAATCAAAGTAATTGATGAAACAATCGGCAGATAATTTGATAATGAAAGAATTGTTGGTCACGGCCCTAATAACATTCATAGGCATCCTGTTACTACATATTGTAGTAATAGTTACCAGTCAAGAAACAGCCACCGCTGCAGACAGGAATGACTGTTTCTCACCTCTAATAGCACTCTGTGCACTTTCTTCAGGAACTCTTCGTTGTTCTCATATTCTGGCACCAGCTCAGCCGGCAGGTCTTGCCGTTGACCCAACTAAAGAGGGAATAGAGACAGTGTTGAAACAGGGCAGTGGTAAATTCACACACACAATACCCAACACTCAGGAGAACACACTTTGTTAACCCTTCCTTCATCTGCAACCCCCCCCCTCACATCGAGTCTACTCCTATAAAAAAGATCATAAAGTGAGATTTATTTCCCATTATGGAACACAGGACAACATCTTACAGTGAATCAGAGAAAATATAGGTTTTTGTTACGTCTCTCTGGAATACTCCAAAATTGTATCCATGTTTGTAACGTGAGATATTTCAAGTTCTGACTCGCCTCCTCTGCAGCCTGAACCAGAGCGCTCCACTCCAGTTTGGGGATCATCCGGCTGACAAACTGAGGGTTGAAGTCCACCTCATTCACCTTCACCTCAGTTGCCTGCACAAAGAAAACATCAGGAGGAAACAACGCAGATTATTAGTGAGGACATTCAGGGTCTTCAAACGCATTACAGCTGTGCTCAAAATCACTTCCTCTGCCGTTTGTTCCCTACTATCACTGACAAAAACACCTGATAATTTATTCTACAGGGGTCAATAAATTGACATTTTCCAGGTACAATATACTATCACGTGTGTAATTTACACATCTGTAAGCATTACTTAGTCAAAACTCTGGTGGACATGCTCTCTGTTAAGGGTATTTTAGAGGGCATTATATTGCATATTTTTCATATTGAAAATTCAGAAACTCAAACTAAATGGCAGAAGTTGAATATATTACACTACGTAGCAAACAGGGTGCGTGATATTGACCACAGAAGTATCAAAAATATTCTGTAATAATAAATAACATTGAAATCCAATATACAAATTAGACATAAAGCTACATGGATCATCATTATATCTGTCATTATAGCAATACTTTCTGGTGTGATATGCATGATTGGCTAGAATCCAATTTTACCCAAAAATTATATTACATTTGGAATCATAGTAGACAATAAGAAACATTTACTTATTTTGAATACTTTATTTATTTTAGTTTTTGTCTTTAAAATAAACGTAAATGTATTTACTAAATGTATTGTATTTATTTAAATGATTTCTAAAAAGAAATCAAACAACTACTAAACATTATGAATGTCTTAAAAGTTATTATATAAGCAAGCTAACGGATTTCTTCTAATAACTATATAAATATATATATTTTTTTTCCTCTTTTATTTGGTAATACATGGTTTACATGGTGCTCCCCGCTTTCTAAAGAGCCTACTACTGATATTCACTTGCCATATATTGTTGGACTAATAATAATAATAATAATAATAATAATAATAATAATAATAATAATAATAAGACATAAAGTTACAGGTGTAATTCTAATTTAGTTTTGCATATTTTAAAACAATCTGTTTATTTTTGCTGTTTAAGGAGAGGATGTTTCTTTCCTGCTGCTAGCTTGCCAACCTATAACGTTACTTGGCTTGTTATTGAACGTCACAAGTTGTAACATAATCAAACAAACACCCATCACATGTCCAATGACACAGTACAAAATGCAAAATGCAAAAAAATAAAACAAAACATTATGACGCTTTCAGTCACTAGTGTTAGCATTAGCTACGTAGTTAGCCAGGTGTTGACATTTTACCTTGATGAGCAGCGGGTATCCTTTAACGACTCCCTTCACGTGGGATGTCAACAAGTTGTGCGTGAGTAGCTTCATGTTTACAAACAGCTGTCACTGGTTCAAATGTATTTTTTGGATAAATATATAAAGATATTGACAGTTGTATCGTCTGTGTATGAAAAAAAAATCACACGGCAGCGTTTACATGTGGACCGGAAGTGAGGCTGTTGCAACGCTATAAACGTTCCCCGAAGTTTTAACTCTACCTACCGTTGGTTCCTTGGTTATTATAGCCGGTGTTTAGCTTTTAAAAATATTATTTTGTGCAGGGACTTTCAAATATATATAAATATATACATACATATATACATACATATATATATACACACATATATATACATATATATATACACATATATATATATAAATATATACATATATACATAATATACATATATATATATATATATATATATAGATATATATATATATATATACATATATATATATATATATATCAGATATACAGAAATAGGACAGAGATACATATATAGATAGAGAGAAATAGATGAAGAGACAGAAGATAAGAGAAATAGAGACATAAAAATATAAAGATAGATAGATAAGTAGAAATGACATCAGAGAGAATTTATATACAAAAGATACATAGATAGATATAGTAGATACAGAAATATAGAGATAATAAATAATAGATATACAGAAATAAATATAGAGAGAGACATATAGAGATATATACAGACATATAGATATATAAAAATAGTACATATATAAATAGATATACATACATATATATACATCATATATATATATATAAATATATACTATATATATAATGTATAGAATATTATAATAATATATAACATTATACTACATATATATATACATACATATATATATATACTATAATATATACATAATTATCATATATACATATATACATATATCTATATACATACATACATATATATACATAATATATGAAAATATATGAAAGTTAATCCATCACGTTATCTAACAAATTGTTTATTTTAAATACTGTAACCAAGAAACCCGTTTTATTTTGACTATGTATGCACTAAGATTGAAACACTCTTATATGTGTGTGTGTGAGTTCTGAGATGCACTTTAAATTACCCATTTTCTCTTGATTAGCCTTTGATATGTTGTAGCAACAATATTACTTGCAGCTAACTGAATACATGTTAGTTGCATTGTTTTATAGGTATTCGGTGTTGAGATGGTGCAAATATTGTTAGTACATATCTAATATCTTTCTAATAGGGTCCTTGGTATATTCTCTATTTTGTCAGGGGTCCTTGGCTGAAAAACAACCGAGAACACTCGGAACACTAAAGTTTAGTGTATCCCATGCTGAAAAAATCAAACTAGAGACAGTGTGACACACTGTAACAACTTAATAATATTCACAATAACCCGTGGTAAAACTAGTACTCAGATTGTTTACTCTAGTTAAAGTAGAAATAAAACGTTTAGAAATGGCCCATTACAATGAAAAATCCTGCATTCAAATTTCACAGTATAATTGAGAAAATAATATTATTACATGTATTTAATAATATTATTTTCTCAATAATATTAAAATATTAAATATTTAAATGTTAAAATGAGCTCAATCTCAAATGCGGCTTACATGTTAATGCATCAGTAACAACAACCAATGTATTACATGTATTTGTTTCTGATGCATTAACATGTAAGCCGCATTTGAGATTGAGCTAATTTAAAAAATGTTTAAAAATGTCATGTAGTATTCTTATTTATAACAATGGCTCATATTCCATTATTCGATCATATGTTTCTAGTAACTACTAACTATAGCTCTTAAGTAAAAGTAGTGAGGTTAAACATTTATAAAGTCATTATTTAATATCTCAAATATAAAAGTGGAGAAAGTTCAATTGCCACAGAACTGTCCTTAAGTGCAGTACTTGAGTGAATGTAACAATAAGCCATAAGAACATATTGGTGTTGATTAGCAGCAAAAATGTCAGTCAAAGATGGCGTTCAGTTTTTATACTCAAATATTTAATTTTTTGTATTAATTTTGAATACTCCTCGTCTTTGTATTATACAGGTCATTCATACAGTTTATGATATAGTAAATAGTAATTACACACAAGAGGTGTAACAAGCATCAACCTGTCACCCTCACAGACATGCATCATGCGCGCACACAAACACACTCACTCGTTCACACTCACACACACACCCACACACACACACCCACACTCAAACAGGGACACATATCCCTTACACTTAATAAACAAAAAAAGATAAAAATGTAAAACCTTTTTTTTAAAACCACAATACCCCCAATTTTTCATCCTCCATTGTCACCAGATTCACATCATCTCAACTCTTATTTTGAAAACGAGTATGACAATACTTAATGTTTTAACAGAATAAAAAACAAATAAAGAAACATAAAAAATGCAGGAAGGCAACTAAAGAAGAGGGCGATGCAATTCTGAAGACGGAGTAGGTTAATTCAGAACCAGTCTTTAACTCTTCATGGAAGCAGAAGCACAAATGAGCTGCAATGCAGAAGGAAGAACCACTGGCTAACAGCTGGACTGTGAGTTACAGACGACTGAAATTTTGTGAAGCTTTAAATTAATCCAATGTGCTACAGAGTTTAGAGACTTTGTGCAATCTGTATCTTTATTCAGTCAGGAAACTTGTTCTTTGTCAGGTATGTATCCATATGAGCCAGTATGCGTTATACTTGTACAGTAGCAGGGAGGGTGCAGGTTTGAGGAAGGCAACACAAACTAGTTAGAAAGGGCACTCTGCAAGCTTTATGGCACGAATAACAGCACTGAGAGAAGCAATGGGGCCAAAGCTGAACCGATGACAATGTGTTGTGAAATCAGGGTGAAAGCCATCTGCAGACATCTGGAGGGTGTTAGCAAAGGACACTTCAATAAAATATTCTCCCAGTCTCCACTATGAGCATCACTGGACAACAAGTAGACTGAAGCTCGGGTTACATCATGTGTCAGTTCATCACACGTTGCACCCTAAAAAAGTTAGTAAGCAGCAAGTGTTGGGTGAATCGGAATACAAAGATAAGGGATTTCTGGCAGAACTTCACCTTCTTCTTCCTCCTACTTCTCCATGGACCTTGGAAGAAGGTTACATTGTGCCAGAAATCCCTACTTTAATTTAGAATATAAACAGTTTCAAGCAGTACAATTCAGAGTACATGATGTGCCAACAATCTGTGTCTTACTTATGAACAAGGATGCCTTGTTCCTTACCTGCCCTCGGGTTGGATTGAAAATGAAGCCAGATGAGTGACGGTGATATGTTTGCACAGACAGTAAGGAGAATCTGCAAACTCGTGTATTACTGAGGAGTACGAGGAGCGTTCTTGTCAAATGCAAAACGAAAGGATTATATCTGGTTAAGTCCACGTATGATGGAGCCACATGAAACACTGGGTGTCAGTAACTGCAGTAGTCGTTAGTCGTTGCTTTGTTTTTGCATTGGAGCGCACACTGACCCTCATTAGTCCATACACACATGCAAATACACATTCAAACCATGGAGTCACTCCCTTAGCTAAGACATCCGCAAATCAGAATCTCTCTCACGCACAGACAATAAAAAAAAGTCGTCATCATTCTTGGCCGTCCTCTGTGCGCCACTTCAGGAAATCCTCCTTCCGGGCGTCTGGTTTGATCTGGTTCCTCATGCCACCGAGCAGATTGGAGGTGGCTTCAGAGGCCACAATTAAGGGTCGGACCACGGTGGGCGGGATCTGCCGAAGGACACCGCCCACAGCGCCGGGCAAACCCTTCTGTTCGTGGCCGCGGGATGCTACATCGCACAAGGTCTGAGCCGTGTCAATCACACCCTGGAGAAGAGCGAGAGAGTGCAGGAAGAGATTAAGCACAAATATTTAGTATTTTAGTACATTTACTTACATGCACACAAGAAATCTGGTTATTCAGAAAATACTCTTAAATCGATTAATTCGGTTCATAAAATCTCATAAAATCGTTCCAAGAGCCCAAAATGAACGGTTCAATTTGCTTTTTATTTATTTATTTTTTGTATTGTATTTTAAAATTCAAAGATTTCCAGAATAAACATCCAGGCCCAGAATAGAAACCTGGTTGTATGAGGCAAGAAATCTCTTTCATCAAGGAAAATCAAGCTGCGTAAAACTTCTAATCCCGAGAGACTCAACAGCACAGTTACTACTAGGATGTGAGAAAGTGAGTAAGATGAAAGAGGAGCGTTTGCAAATTCTTATTTTTGTTTTCTCTGTTCTCTAGAAGGATCCATAATCAATGTTGTGAGGGTTAAGTTTGGAGACGCACCTCTCTGACAGTGTCGTAGGCCTTGGCCACGCCTTCTCGGAGGTCTGCAGGCTGAGCAGGTCTGCGGGGCCGGCTCGAGGGGACCCGGCCTTCTGTGATGGCAAAGCGGTTCAAGGGGGGAGTTGGAGACAAGATGTCGTACACCGTCTCTGCTGTGGCCTGTAAGAGAAGCAGACGCACATCAGGCACCTTGTCTGCTATCAATGCTTATCCTGAAATCTTTCAACGAGTTATCTCACACTTTTAAAAAATGTTAATGGTCCCAGGGTTATTATCACACAGTAAACTAAAGGTGAAACTAAAAGGAAAACATTGTCAGGAACTGAAACTAAATAAAAGAACACATCCTTTAAGTAACTGGGGTCGGAATGAAAGTTTTCTTTCTGAGCTTGGTAGTGAAAGAGTAATAACAATAATAATAATATAATAAGCAGCTTGATTTGTATAGCACCTTTCATACAAGAATTGCAGCTCAAAGTGCCCAAATTCTAAATCATTATAACTTTGCATGGTCTAAATCTAGCTTCTGTGTAACTTTAATTCCCGGTTGTGACCTGCACTGACTGAGTACCTGTATGGCCTGCACCAGCCTGTTGCTGAGCTCCAGAGCAGCTGATGCTGTGGAGGTGCCGAAGGACGCCGCCCCCCTCTGGAGACCTCGAATAATGCGTCCATCCTTCCTGTACTGCTCTATGGGCAACCAGAACAGATCCCTCACTCCATGGACTGGAGAAACGCAAAGAGATGGAAAGAGGGGAAAAGGGAATGAACCAAAAACAGGATAAAAAGCTGACACTGTTTTATAACAGCGTGTTTGGACACGTGTGTTCAGCATCAACTCACACAGCTGGACAATCGAGTGCATGGGGCCAACACCTCCCAGAAGGCCCGGCAGCTGATTCTTCCTGATGTCCGTCAGCCACTCTGTGACGGCGTACTGGATCACTTTGTCCACACCGAGGAGACTACGAAGTGTTGCAGAAAAGAAAAACTAAGAAAACGTACAACTGAAAACTCAACTGGTTTGCCTTTCAAACATGGAGCTCGAGTCTCAACCGATGAGATGTGTTGGTATGGACGTGTGTATTTTAAATATACATATATTTTTTAATAACACAATATTTGAAGTTAAATTATTAACACTATTATTACAGCCGTTTACATTCATATGATAAATAACACAACGTATAACTGCTGCGTTGACACAAAACAAAGAAAGAAAATCTTATTCATCGGGTAGAGCTTGGTCTTTGAATCTTTTTCCAAAACATTTTTGGGCGTACAGCAAGCTGAGGTCTAAAAATAAATCTACATTTTTGACTATAATTTAATTTCTCTGGATATGAGCCCAACAGAAAAAGCTCGGGGTTCAGTAAGATTCATTCTGAAATGATCTCGATTATCAATCTTCCCTCTTCAGTCTTTCTGCATTGCCTTATACATTGAAACAATGTTCCTCTAGATTCCGAACATTTTGAGCATGTGTGGTATGTTTTCGTTATATTGATGGAGGTGTGTATTTCTACCCGTGTCTGCAGCAGAGCCTCTTCAGCTTCAACTCAGAACAGTTTAACTGGGCCAGCCCGATCAGAATCCCTGCAAACGTTCCCTGTGAAACAAAGAGCAGGACAGAAAATACAGTCAGCCAGCGTGGACATTTATTTACTTATAAAATACACAAATCCTACAGATTTCTTTAATGCTGTTTGTGTGAGCTCTGACCTGTTCAATGACGACATGTTTGCCTTGATAGTCCAGCCAGATAGGCACTTCAGAGGTGAATCGAAACTCCCTGAAGATCAGGGGAGGAAGATAAAGACCATATTATCGATTAACATTAATTATCATAGAGAAGTTTTGAGTATTTTTACAACCCTGTACATTCGCACAAACAAGCTTTATTGTTTGTAACACTTAACCTTTATTCCCTTAAGTTTATAAAAGCAGAATCAGACTTTCTCCGAGCCTTCAGGTGAGTTAGCGTTTACTTACCGGAAGTAGATTGGCTGGTCGGAGGAAGAAGTGGAGCCGGCAGAGGAGGAGCTCTGCTCGCTGTAGGTAGTTTCCACAGACGCTGTGAGGTCAGGTCCCAGACCAGCGGCTGACTCCACCTCCTCAGAGCCCTTCTGGGAGGGGTCTGCCTTCACTGAAAAATATATGGAGGGAAACATAGTTTAAACATTTAAATATTTCTATAGCAAGGTTAAATAAATGCTGCTACAGTGATGCTATGCAGTCCTTATACTGTATATACACATTACGCCACAACAAGCAGCAAATGAGAGAAATCCTAATATTTATGTCTTTGACAAAAGCCCTGAACGTTAAGTATGAAAGACAAGTGATGAAATATGCAGCAAAGAAAACATCACCAGACGTCTCTCACCTTCAGTTGCAGGGTCCACAGTCAGGTAAGGGTTAACAAAGGAAGCTAGATTGCTGAAAAAGTCCTTCAAGAAAAACAATGCATCCTGGACAGGAGAGAGAAAAAGGCTGGTTAGTTGTGGAAAAGTTACAACTGCAAATCAACAATACTTATCGGATACAGTTCTAGTTCTGGTGTGAATGAGGTCATTTCTGATTAATATGTTAAATCACGGAAGAGCTTTGAATAAAACTCATTCATTCAATTTCTTCCTTTTCTACACAGTGAATATTAGGACGACATTTCAGGCTCTATTCAGCCACTTGTGGGTGTCATGTACTCTGACGGAGTCTGGATATGGATTCATCTTTTAGTATTAGGTCTCGGCAGCCGGAGTTACCTGGTCGATGTTAAGTCGAAGAGGCAGCAGGCTGACTCGAAGACAGCACTCTGGTCCACCGAGGCCAGACTCTGGACACACCTGCAGGGCCTTCACTGTCAGCTGCATAAAGAAAACACACAATCAATGTCATATACAAACGGCAGCATATTAGGGCCATTGTCGGTAAAAAC